>NW_010182099.1:0-518 GCF_000695765.1 Mesitornis unicolor
CTATAATTTTCTTTGTAAGTGTTACAGTTCTATCAGATAGCTGACTAAATATGAGCCAGCAGCATGCCCAGGTAGCCAGGAAGGCCAACAGCATCCTGGCCTGCATCAGGAATAATGTGGCCAGAAGGACCAGGGAAGTGAGTGTGACCCTGTACTTGGCACTGGTGAGACCACACCTCATATACTGTGTTCAGCTTTGGGCCCCTCACCACAAGGACACTGAGACACTGGAGTGTGTCCAGATAAGTGCAACGAGGCTGCTGAGGGGTCTGGGGCACAAGTCTTACGAAGAGTGGCTAAGGGGACTTGCCTGGAAAAGAGGAGGCTGAGGGGAGACCTTATCACCCTCTACAGCTACCTGAAAGGAGGTTGTAGCGAGGTGGGCATTTGCCTATTCTCCCACATAACAAGTGATAGGACAAGAGGAAAGTGCCTCAAGTTGCACCTGGGGAGGTTTAGATTAGATATTAGGAAAGATTTCTTTACTAAAAGGGTTGTCAAACATTGAAACAGGCTGC
>NW_010182100.1:0-6265 GCF_000695765.1 Mesitornis unicolor
TTGAAGATAGCATTGGTATTAAAGTATTCAGCAGTATCTAACAAATTTCATATAAAATTTTATTTTCCAATGAAATTATAATAGATAATAAAATATAGGCCTTGGATGGAGCAAAATGTATATTTTCTTTATTTAAAATAAAATTGGATTCTTTGTGGATGAACTCAGGGAGATTAATTGCCATCTGTGTTTCAGCAAAGTCTCAAATGCTGCAGACAGAGCACAAGAGTATCCAGGGAGGTAGAAGAAAATGGCAGAAGGAGTGATGAACAGGAGCCAATGGGTGAGGTGAGTAAGGACAAAGAAAAAAGACAAGCGGGAGTAAGGAGCAAAGGGAGAAGAGACAAAATTATAAAGATACATTTTGTACTCCTGACAGAACTGGAAAGATATATATCAGGTGAAGACTAAAGCAACACTAAATGAAAAGAACAAAAATAAATCCTGCATATGTATAAAGATATAGCTGAAGTTATGAAACATTTCTATTAAAAGGCAGTTAATGAAGATTTCAAAGTTAAGCCTGATTTTAACAAATTCACATTGATCATACAATATCTTCTAACATATTAACCTGGGTTGCTGGGTAGAATAAGCTGAATGATTATCTAAACATAATTAATAATGAAAAACATCTTTAAAGTAGTAAAATACTTTTTTTACTATTATTGAATAATCTGAAACATATTTTATGTAGTGTCTTATTCTTGTAGAGGCTCCATGGTTCCAGATCTGATTTTCCTCATGACACTATGTTCAGAAATGTTAAAAACACAAACATCACTGTTTTCAATTTGTGACTTAAAACAAGCTGATCTTTCAATTTTGAGTTCTTTTTCTGCTGCTGAATCATTAATTATTCCATAGTAGGCAGACTTTCTAATTCACTAATCTGAACCTGGATTCTATCCAACAAGATGAATATTAAAATAGCTCTAGAGAAAACATTTCCTTTCTCTGACAGAAGTTACTGATGGAAACCAGCACTGCTAACATCTCAACAAACCGGCTGTACCTGAGTACAGAGTAGATCATCCCAGCAGGGACAAGTCAGAGGTGAGTGAAAACTTTGCCAGTGATTCAAATCAATGTTGCTGATTTCTTACTGTATATTTTCATGATGCTTTGGCAAATTCAAGGATTAAAATATAAAATAAATCAGCAAGCAATACAATTAATTGCCGAAGGATCATGTCTACATGTAGCAGGCTTTTACAAAAATTGTGTCGTAACAAATCAGTGTTTTGGGTTTTTTGTGCTGACAGCCCTTCAGTCAACTGAGCTCATAGTTATTACATACTGTTTTGAAAGTATTTCAATATTCATAATTAGCTTCTGTTAACTATGTCTAGAAGCAATAATGTTTTGGGCTTAGGGAACTTGTTGCTTCACTGGAGTAAATCACTACTGCTCTACCATAATAAATGGATTTACTACCCCAACACATAAGCCAAGAAGAACTATCAATAATGAACCTTTATATTTGACTGTGTTCTAAAAGGAACTGTAAACTGTATGAACTCTGAAGCATTTATATTATTTGGTCTAATCATGGTACACTTTCTACCCTCAATGTTGAAGGTTAGTACTCAACTAATGCACACCAATATAAATTTTTCTGTCAAAATTAATTAATAATGCCTTGGAACAATCTACAAACTAGCTAGGGATATTTTTATTTAATTTGGTTAATTTAGGAATGCATTGCAGGCATTTGTAGTTAGCAGCATAAAAAAATCCACATTAGTTGGCCTCATGACATGATTCTCATGCTGTCCAGAAAACCATTTCACTCAAATAAAGTACACTTCAGCCTGAACAAGGCATAAAAGCCTAATATTACAGAAGTTTTGGTTGTCATAGCCCACCAGAGTATTAGGTATTACTGTGGAACTTGTTTTCCAGTATTTATAATTCTGCCTCACATTTCTGTTTCTGAATTTATAACATAACATCTCCAAATACAGATACTAACATTCAGACACTACAGGTGCTGAATAGCACGTAATTGCAAGTAAACTCCTCATATACTCTGAAAGCAAGTAGATGCTGGCAATTACACCTATTTCTAGGCTAAAAAATAAGGAAATAAGGAAAATAAATACCAAAGCTATCAACGTACTAAAAATTTAGCTAGATTATCACAGTACAATTCTTAATTAAAAAAATCCTTTTTTTTTTTTAATACCTGAAATAGATAATTTAGAAAGATTAAAAATACATATAATCACTACCATTGGGGTAGGTCAGTTTTGCCAGTTTTAAAGGTTTGAATATTTTATTTTTTCAGTCTCAATTAAAATGCACAATAACCTCTGTTACTCTGTACAGCAGCAATGCTGGCTTTCATGCTGAACCTGCTGCCCTCTGAGGGACTGATTCTAAGAGGTTGTTAACAGACTGATAGCAGCTTGTCCCCTCAAGCTATCTCAAGCTTGCAGAAATAGTTTTGCAAAGGTGTTTTTTGAGGAGAGACAGGATATAAGGGGATGTTTGCAAGCAAGAACGTTTGTTTAGGGTATGCAGAAGCCATGCACCATGGAAGTTATTAAAAGAGGTGCTCAGGCTCTCCTTCAAACCAACTGGGAAAAATTTCTCGGCAGAAGTTCATGGCAATATTCACTTAAGCAGCTAGAGCAAAGAAGATGTTGGTACCATGAAACATAGGGGAATTGTCAGCAAAGGGAAGAGACAAGCAAAGGCAATCTTCAGAAGGAAAACACAGCTAGCAGGGAAAAAGAAGGATTTATTAATAAGCATGTACTACCTGCAATGTAAGACCAAAAAACTCCAGGTAACAACATAAATGAGGTAAAAGAAACTGAAATATCCTTGCTGTGGAGAAGAGAAAAATGAAACTATTAAAAAAAATGTCAGCATAGGTCCACGAGAGACAGTCTAAACTGCTAAATTTCAGGTGGAAAAAGTACCACAACAAAACTGGAGTATAGAATGCTCAATTACAGTTTGTCAGGAAACGATAAAAGGGGAAAGGATTAACTGTAGACAAAAGATAAGAGCAACAAAGACCTTTTTTTAATTACTAAAGTAGAAATAAAACATTATAAAAAGAAAAAAGAAACTTATGATTCTGTATTGAAGAAATTTTTTATGTAATCATACAAATCATTTTGGCATTAGTTCACTCAAAACTAAAGCCAAACTGTTAGAATAATATACAGATATAATATAATACACAAGTTACATTCAGCAAGGGCCAGATTTTGTTATTTTATTCTGAGTATCAGGAGATGTGACATAAGATCCCATTGATTTTAACAGATTTATTTGTGACATACAACTCTGTACACGCACACAGAATTCAACACTAAATCATCATCATCTAACAGTTTGATGGTTGCTTCCTTCCTAGGAGTGGCACAGCTGTGACAAGACCTCATGGTGCACCTCTAAAAGCAGTAGAGAATTCCCAGGCTAATGGAAGAGGATCAGTAACAGTGCAAACTGTATTTCTGCCCTATGAACTTGTAACTTTCTTGGAACAGGAAAGGATCCAGCATAAGAATTTAAATAATCATGAAATGCTTGAGTTCAAAACACAAAAATTCTGACTATGACGTATGGACAAGACTGCTGCTCAAAGTTGTTTCTGATAATCTAGGCTAGTTCTGTCTGCTCACCTCTAGCAAGACTACTTTCTTAGAAACATTTTTAAAGATGCTAATTGCAGAAGAAATCTGGAATCCTCTTTGCCTGAAGAAGCCGAAAAAAAGATTGGAATTAGATTTCTGGCAGAGTGTAAAGTGTAAAAAGATATGGCAAAAGCATATAACAGAATTTTTAATTATTTCATTGTTACAACTGTAAACATGGAGTCATATACAGTAAATACTGATAGCGTAAGACTGACAACTTGATGCTAAAACTTCAGATCAGGATGGTAATAGTTAATTTTATGCTTTTCAGATCTCCTGTGGAAAGGCCAGTTATCTTAGTTTTGCATAGCACAAGAAGCAAGATTTAGCAACATGGAATTCCATTACATAGTTATATACACTTTCCATTTTACACGTTTATAAAGTAAATTAAGATAAAAAGGAAATAAAGGCACTTAAAAGAGACAAAGGTATTTCCTATGAAGATAAACTGCCTGCTGAGAAAGGTCTATTGCAAATGCTTCAAGTCACAGACACACAGTGGTTTTAGCCAACTTAAAATTCCAGACAATCAAGGAAGAGAGCTGGTTAACATAGTATTAAATAATACAGCTGTCTGCCTAAAAGTAGAAATCTGTATTTGCACAGATGAAGGCCAAAAAATTCTTAATGTGAGACCATTCTGCTGTCATTCACATGCACTGTTCTGAATTTCCTTATTCAATTATTTCATGAAATGAGGGCCACATTTTTGCAGGTACCCATCAAATCCTAAATTCTACTTACATAGATTCTTACTGGGTCTCCTTTTAACAGCATACAGGACACTAAGCTACACAACACAGCTGAATAAGTAGTAAATGTAACTTTTCAGCACTGTACAATCTTGCAAAGGTCATATTCTCAGGTGCTGACATGTTTTGTCAGATTTGATGTATCTACCAGATGATACCAGATCTAAAATGCATCTAGTCTTTAATATGCTATATTTGTCCAGTGTCACTTTTTATGTGTAACCGAACTATTCCAGTGAAACAGAAACTGTTCTCCTTAAGTAAACTGCATTTTTTTTAAATGAAAAATGTATCCTTCAATGATACTGTGCTCTCTCTGGTGGTTCCTGTCAAATTATAATACACAGGATATATGCACCTTCCTTGCAGAGATAACTTCATTCTTCTACACATAGTCAAAATCCAGGTATAAGAACTCTAAGGGTGCTACTGGTGGGAACCTTCATTAGTCTACTTAGAAGCCTTTTTACCACTGAGCTCAGTGAACAATCCTTTAACCTTACAGCAGTAGGGATTATGGGTACATCCCCATTACTGTTTTGGCTCAGGAATCGATTTTTTTTTCCTGCAGCTGTCCCCACTTACTAAGATATGGTTAGTATCATGTTTTTTCAAAGTGCACAACATGGATTCCTTTCCAATTAAGCTAAATGGGAATTATGCTCCTGGAGTGTTCCTACTGCATGTCAGATGCTAATGGTTGTTCAGTCCATTGTCTCAGGCAAGACTGAGTCCAAAATAAGTCCCTGAAATAAATACTGTATGAACAGTAACTTATTAGCAACAAGTATTTAGGTCTACTGACGAGTTTCTATGGTGCTGACGTTGCCTTCTAATGTATATGTAGCCATATGACCCCTCTGCTTAATGCTGGACTACATCTTCAAAGCAGATTCTCTGTAGGTTTCAAAAGAGGGCAGTTCTTAGCCCACTGTTGCCCATTTTTCATAGTCCAAGATGGTTATCAGCCTATGCAGCATACACAGTAGACACACAGTACTACATATCAAGCTAGAATTTCTAGAATACTTAAGTGAAATAAGATTGATTGAAAATTATTTTCTGTCACAGAAGAAATTACACTTCACATGGATCGCTGTAGTAATATTTGGGGATTTAAGCAGTTTTCAAGCATTACATTTGCAAAACATTTTCTAATAAAATTATTTTGCTGATATTTATAACTTTTTTCACATACTTCAACTGACCTAATGCAACAATAAAATCTATTATTTAAAAACAAACATACTTCTAAGACGGCATACTTTAAAAATTATTTTCACATAAAACTACCATAAGAACCTTTTAATGTTAGTTTTACAGATATGAAGCTAAAAACTTCAGCTCATACTACCTAGATAATTTGATATATAAAGCAAACGTAAATTATTGTTTAAATAGGTACTTGGATACTATCACATAATCAGAAGTGTGAAAATAATCCTTACCAAAAGGCAGTATACACGTCAAAAAAGGCGGTAAATATGTCAAACAAATGACTCTACGAGTCTGGACTTCAACCACAGGCATTCATCCTACTAGTCTCATGTATGCAAATCATGTACATCTCCACTTCTTTCCTATGTCCTCTTCCTGTTCATAAGTTCATATAGCTGAATTGGTGTCCAGATGAATTTTCTCCTTGCAGAACCAGTGCTGTCATCTGCCTGGGCTCTTTAAGATGGTTGCTGTTTCCAGACATACTGTGACACAGCCTTGCATAAGTCAGCAATTGCTTGTCCTGATACAGAGCCTTACATGTTTTGCTTTCCATAATGCAAATAACATTTAAAACATAATTTATGTTAAAATTTAAAGAATGGAAAGCTTTTGTAACAGAACGAACATGTGTAG
>NW_010182100.1:6296-20218 GCF_000695765.1 Mesitornis unicolor
AATGAGGTTAGTACTACCGGGCACTAAATAGATGACTAAAACAGAATCATCCCATGGTCTAATGCAGATATTTATATGTATAGTATTTAATATATCAGCTAGCCTGTATTACAGGCCTCATTATAAAAACTTTCACTATTCCATTAATATTAGTGTAATAATATTAATGATAACAATAATACTTTTAGTGATACCAATATCTAACTTGTGATAGCTGCAAAGACAATAAAAACAAAGAGAAGAAGATTGGAATACTATCCATTCATCTACCTCTCAAAATACTGTTTTCAAATGCTAAGAGGAGATAGAAAAGGTTCTATGCATGCTGTTTTGGTTTTTCTCAAAAGAAATCAGTTGCATGTACATATGTATATTACCAAATTATAATCTTTTAATAAACAATGACTATACACTGACTAACAGAGGGGTTACCAGCAAACATCAAACCTGGACACAACAGCATCTGAAACACAGGCTTTCACATTTTGAAAGAAAGGAAAACATTAACTGTAAGAATGCGGCTCCAGTAGAATGTCTGTGGCACTTTCAGCAGAGAAGACAGTGACAACAGATTTACAGATTGAAGCATCATTTAGTTTACTGTTTGGTTTCACACCTTTAAAAGGAAGTGAATTTACAACAACCTTTATTAGCTCTGAATGGAGTAGGAAAATGTTAATATTTTTATTGGGAAGATTTCTTCATTTTCTACTCTAAGGGCATGATTCCCTTGTTTCGTGGCCTATATATCACAAACATGTGGCAGATGGCACTAACTGGCCTTGCACACCAACAAGAAAGATCTGTGAAAAAAATGATGTTGGGAAATACACCAAACATACCTTGTGCTGCTGATTTCCTAAAAAACATCTTCTGGAATTTATTCCAAACACGAGAAAATATACAAAAAATTCAGCTCATACAATACGCATTTAGTAATCACACCTCTGTTTCTGTTTACTTTGGAATCTTGTCAAAATCAGTGATTAAGTAATCAAATCTAGTTATACTCAGTACTTTGCAGATATAATGTTAACTACAGTTTATTAAGTTATTAGAGGAATGACTGAATATCACATTTGCCTCAAGCAGATTACTCAGTTTCAGTGAAGCCTACAGAGCTGTTAAACTGACAAAGTGGGCAACATAAAACTTTCACTTCTTACAATTAAAACAACATAAAGGCAGTATTCAGGATAATTTAAACCACCATATTTATTTTCCTAGTATCTCTTTGAATCACAAAGATTTAAAATAACCACTCTACACCGACTGAAGGAATCCATATCACAAACAACAGCTTATGACTTCTGTACATTCAATCCCCAAACAGGCATTTCTTCAGTTAGGGAGGGGTGGGGGTAGGGGAAAGCAGGTAACATTAGAACAGTGATAATGTTGATAGTGAAGAAGTGTGGACCCTGGGGGAATGAAGTTTCCCAAAAGTAGTTCAGAAAGCAAGAAAATTAGCTGTTAGACCCAATGAAAAGGTCACTTATTGATAATTCCAAATGTTTTTTACATCCATCCAGTTTAATAAAGGTTCAAGGATTTAGAGGCGACTGTGTAAAGAGGAGTCTACCTCATTCAGCTTTGTGATTTTTGAAGATATGCTCTCTCCATAAGGACTACCTGCCTGTATAGTCTATGTTCTTTTGATTTTGAATACTTTTTATTTATTTCAGTTTTCAAGAGTTTAGAACATCTGCTTTACCTGCACCATCCCAAAGAAATTCAAGTAGTGTAATCCAGTACTTTGAGACAAAAATCCTTGTTTTAAAATGTATTGTTACTTTTCAGAAACTACTGCTTTAAGCACCCTGTTATAGGCCAATTTTGGTTTTGTTTTCATTTTTCCCCCTCAAAACAAGCAAGAAAAAGAGCATTCTTTACTGTAAACCTTTGCTATAGAAGCACTATCTCCACTCTCCTGAACATCTCTCCAGGGTGTCTCCAATACTTCAGAATTATTGACCATGATCATTCCGTATTTTAACTTCGAAAGAAAAAGATAAACTTGAGAAAATTGATTTAACTTTCTGGCATATAAGGGATTTTGAAACCAGTTGCAAAACCTGCTCTCCACTTTTGAGATTATAAGTATTTACTGCTTATTAGTATTTCCAAAGCAGATATGAACTGCAGCTGGTATACATTATTTGAACTCAGATAAGGGTCTGGGGAGCTGGAATCAGGAACCCTCTCTTCTGTCCCATCGGGCTGCTGCTCTTGGCTGAACCCCAAAAGGCAGAGCTCTCCAAGAGGACTTTGAGGCCTACTGCAGGTTCCTACTTAATTCACCTCTCCCTAAGCATCAGAGCACCACATGGGATAAGGGCTCCCCACAGGGCAGCCAGGGCCCATCCCAGCACCCCAGCTAGGGAGCAGGACAGCCATGGAGTAGTCACGGGGCAGTTGGGGCAGCCAGGGTAGCCCCCAGTTCCATGGTTGGGCAAGTCTGTTGTTAGGGTCTGAGAGCCCCAAGCTGAACTGAAATGGAGTAAAGGACTACAGGTGGTTAGAGGGGAGGCCCCAGGAGAGGCCAGGCAGGGACAGTCAGGACTGTTTATGCCCTCAGGGACATTGGCATGGACATTTCTGAGTGGCTTTGTTTGATTTTGGTATTTTGGCTTTTATTTTAGGCATTTAAAGAGTATTGCAGATCTTGGTATGCCCTTGTTATGCCCTAGTTTCTCTACAGGGGGCTGCTGCTTCTTTTAAACTGCAGTGAGTATCTATATTGACAAAGATAAAAGATACAGGGTGGTTTGTGAGTTGTATTATTTGAATTCAGAACAAACACAGTTGTGGGCACAGTTGAAAAAACCCTTATGTCTTACCACTCACATAAGTAAGTCTCAAATGGGAATCTATTTTTATTGTGAATGACATTTGAAATACACTGTGCTAATAAAAATATAGACAGAAACCATAAACATGATTAAACAGAATCTAATATACTTCACTCCACTGCAGCCTCTGCCTAGCACATTTATCACAGAAGGACGGACTCCAAGTCAGCCTGAGAGACTTCACAGCACTAGAAGCATTCAGAGCGAAGATATCTTAAATAAACATGGAAAAGTCTGTTTTAGTAGGGCACATAGCTAGAGTTTTTTTCATTCTTACTATTTCTAATCAGAACAATAAACAAGTAGGTTTTATTTCCATTTCAATACATATAGTTTTAAGAATGTAGGCACTGCACTGTTCATTTCTACTTCATATTTTTTCTTTCTGCTTTTTGGCCTTTCAAAGCAATATAATTAATATAGGGCTTTTGTACCACCAACTCCTAATCAATAATTGTAACAAAATACCAAGCATTTCTTCTCCCTAAAAATAATTTTAAAAAGCAGGGTAATATTGACTTAAGCAGATGGAAAATTAACATATGGAAACTTCTTTGAGAATCACACAGTTTATACAGTTAAAAGCTATGTTTCATTTGTTTTTAGTCAAAATATTTGCTCCTCCTCCCTGTAGAACATAACTTTAGAGACATCTTTCACAACTGAAGAAACTGAAATTTCGGCTCCACCAGGTCTGCCAAGAATAGGGTTTAGTATATCTTTAAGTAAAAAAACAAAAAACACTAAACCAAAACAAAGCTAAACAAATGAAAAAGCTACTAGCTAAGCCAAACAATTAAATGCCAAGAAAAAAAAATCACCATTACAGTACCTTAATAATTTCCATTGAATTATATGCATTTGAACTATGGCTCCTGACTGATATTTTCACTTAAGTATTTGAAAGAGGGAAGCTGGAAATCTTGCTATGAAAAAAAGCATCGATCTGTGATTGTTCTGCATTAATGGCTTCCTAGGTACTAATAAAATAAGTTAGAAGCTAATAAAATGACAGATCTCTCATTCAGGATAACAATGAACCTTAGCTGCCAAGTCAAGTCAGACCCATTATTCTAAATAACAAACCAAAAAAGACAAAGCAGAAGTCATATACTTTCCATCAACTCAATATATTATTATACATGAACATCTAAATTCCTTTGTCTTAAAAAGAAATTTGGATATGGCAAAGCAATGACATACTTATTTGGTACGTCCTCCCTTCTGGTTACTAATTCCCAAAAAATTAAAGCTAATGTTCACAGAGAAGCTTTGGAAAGGGTTTTGATAATATAGCACTACACAAGATAAGAGATTTAAGGTTATTTTTTCTAGCTATCATGAAAACAGGTCTGATCAAATATATATTTTGTCCTTTTTCCTGTCTCAGACAATGATTTCAAAAATGTAAGAACAGGTAAGTCGACAGGATAATGTCCAGTGCTATTCTAGGCTCTGGGACTTCCTGAGCTGGATAAGTCTATATGCCATCAATGGATTTGTTTTCCAAGATTATTCAGTCTTCCCTTGAACCCAAATAAACTTATGCCATCCACAATGTGCAATTAGCTTCACAGATTTGCTATACAACAATTAAAGAGCCTTCACTTGTTTCTTTTGAACCTTCTGCCTACTAGTTTCCTCTGATACCTCAAAATTCTTGTACTGGAGGCAGAAGACAGTCTAACTTTTTGCACCTTATGCATAACAGTGTGAATTTACAGATCTCTGTATCAGGTCCTAATCACTCTCTATAACCCTAATCATCCTTTTTTGCCTTTTTTTGAGCACTAATATTGTATGGACTATTAATGATATGGATGAAAGATGGTTTTATACAATGGAATATGTATGTTCTCTGCTTCTCAATGATTTTCCCAGTAATTCCTGGTATTCACAGAATCACGAAATCACAGAATATTAGGAGTTGGAAGGGACCTCGAAAGATCATCCAGTCCAACCCCTCTGCTAGAGCAGGATCACCTAGGCTAGGTCACACAGGAACGCATCCAGGCGGGTTTTGAATGTCTCCAGAGAAGGAGACTCCACAACCTCTCTGGGCAGCCTGGTCCAGTGCTCTGTCACCCTCACAGTGAAAAAGCTTTTCCTCATGTGTACATGGAACTTCTTATGCTCCAGCTTGCACCTATTTCCCCTTGTCCTGTCATTTGACATCAGAGAGAAGAGCCTGGCTCCTTCCTCCTGACACTCACCCTTTACAAATTTATAAACATTAATGAGGTCTCCCCTCAGACTCCTCCAAGCTAAAGAGATCCAGCTCCCTCAGCTGCTCCTCCTAAGGGAGATGCTCCACTCCCTCAAGCATCTTTGTGGCTCTGCACTGGACTCTTTCAAGCAATTTCCTGTCCTTCTTGAACTGAGGGGCCCAGAACTGAACACAATATTCCAGATGCGGTCTCACCAGGGCAGAGTAGAGGGGAAGGAGAACCTCTCTCAGCCTACTAACCACACCCCTTCTGATACACCCCAGGATGCCATTGACCTTCTTGGCCGCAAGGGCACAGTGCTGGCTCATGGTCATCCTGCTGTTTACCAACACCCCCAGGTCCTTTTCTGCCTGGCAGCTTTCCAGCTACTCGTCCCCAGGCCTGTAGTGCTGCATAGGGTTATTGCAACCGAAGTGCAGGACCCAGCATTTGGCCTTGTTGAAGCTCATACAATTGGCCTCAGCCCATTGATTCAGCCCATCCTCAGGCAGATCAACACTCCCTCCCAACTTAGTGTCATCTGCAAACTTACTGAGGGAGCACTCAATCCCCTCATCTAGATCACTGATAAAGATGTACAAGGAGTATAAGACAGACTTCAAAAATTGGCATAACTACAATGTCTAAGGATTCAGTTTGCCTTTTGACCACTGCTAAGCACTGAGCTGCCATTATCATGGAACTATCCATCATAAGAGGTCAATGGTTTGATGGATGATCAAATCACTTCTAAAAAAAGCATTAATGAAAGAACAGGATTACAAATTTAAGGATCAGCTTTAGTTATGACCGTTAGCAGCCAGGTAAGAATTTGAATATCAAATATCTAAGAAAATCATGTTTTAAAGATACACTAAGATTAGAAAATACATCATTTACCTTCAGGTTGCAGTAAATTACTTCATTAAATTTAATTAATTTACTAAAGGGATGGAGACACTCAACAAAACGAAGGCCTTCTAGAAATAGGTTTTCAGGTGTAGCAAAGCATGAAACCTTCAAAACAGATGAATTCCAGGAAAATGAGAGGCAATAGAATTTTGACATTTCAAGTCTCCGGGCTCTGTACAAGTCTTCAATTACCTCTTTATTGCATTTACTCGCAGAACTAATCTGTTACTTGTTACACAATCCTGCTTTATCTGTTTAGAGGGTAGAGTTTTTGTGGGTTGTTTTTTTTGGGTTTTTTTGTGTGTGTTTTTTTCCTCGTTTCAGCAAAGAAATTATCACAGGATAAAAAGGATTAAAGCAAGCATGTATGGAACAGTTTCATCAATATTATATTAAGCAATGTTTAGTAATAAATTGAATTATAAATACAAGATATTAAATAGTATTGGAAATTGCTTGTAAATAGAAAATATAGGAGCACTGTTAAAAATTTATCTGGAGCTTATCCAAATAATTCTTTCCATGATTTTCATTACAATATATTTTCTTGAGTCAAATCCATATCAGCCGTAGGATTTTTCAGGATTTTTAAAAGGAAATGAAGGAAATTACTAACTTACATGGTAAAGACATCAATAACATCTCCTGCAGCTCTTGTCATCTCAAAGTAGGTTTGCAAAATGTTGACAGTTCCTGAAAGTGCTTCATGTCCACAACCACAGAACAGTGCTACTCCAGCATACAGCAGGATGGTAGCGATCAAAGATGCGTAGGGAATACCTCCCAGGCATTTGATGCAACACTCAAAGCACCCTACAAGAAAAGAAAGTTGTGTGTTAATATATTATATCAAGAAAGCAAAAAGAAAGCTTTTACTTTAAAGAAACACTTCTGAAAATTGAAGACTTCAGGCCAAAGAGAGATTAGGTCAAGTATAACAACCCAGAATGTCAGAAAATTTTTGAAAGGACACAGGTTTATTCAGCTTTTGAGTTTCCTCAGTTGCTACTTGACCTATTAAATGGAGGCATCCCATCTGATTAAGATGAACTGTTAAACAGTTAACTCCTTGTACAGTTTCATGTTTTTATTCAAAGCTAGTTAAAATGTCAATCCCAGGTTATAACTATATTCACAGTTCCTGTTGCTTACCTATCAGATTACTGAGGAGGATCCCCAATAACAGGGAAAAACACAGGAAGACAATATCCAGATCAATTCCTTCCATCAACATACTTTTATTCCATTTTTTCTTCTGTACAGTGCTGACAACAGAATTGCTCCTGCCCACTGCAGTAATTCCTTGTGAACCACTAAAATACCTCACAAGAATAAATGGAGATATTCACTAAAAAGGCACAGAGTTAGAAAAAAATCACAGAAGTTGAATTTTCTCTCATTTTACCCTGTGCAATGTTTCTTAAGTGAGGGCAATTGCTCTTGAGTTATACAAGGCAAATCTTTCGTCCAGCCTTCAGTGTCTAGATCGATGCTCAGTTCCACAACAAACCTTTTCTCTGCAATGATGATCAAGTTTGTGACACTACCTTTCCTAGTTTATCAAGTAGTTTCATGAATGCAGCATCTCTGTCTCTACCAGATCTCACCATTCCTATGAGAACTTTTACATCTTGTAGAACCCTTCCTATTGCCTTCTGGAAAGACAGATAAGGCAGTAATCAGTGGCTGAGGGAGGGCAAACATGCATCGATTCATTAGCCAGAAGTTTTATTTCCTCCTAAGCATTATCGGCTTATGCCACAAAGGATTTGGATAGAAAACAAGGTGAGGCCTATAAATTTTAAGTGCTTGTACAGACAATAGCCAGCTAAAAATCATAAGATGTTCAATACACGTGAATAAATATATTTTAACATGCTCCAAAAGCTTTAGGCTATGCTAAATCATAGGAATACCGGAGATATACTAGAAGAAAAACAAAACAAAACTGCAAAAAACCAACAAAAACCAAAAACACAAAAAAGCCATTCTTTAATTAAAGTATGTCTACTTTTCTCACAACACATGTAACCTCTACAAGTAATTTCATATTTTGTCCTTTAAGTTAGTAAGTTCATATTTCCTTTAGCCTGAATAACCAAATTAGTAATTTCTTCTATACACATATACGTGTGTGTGTGTGTGTGTGTGTGTGTGTGTGTAGTGGCTATTCATACACAAGATTCTCTGGAGAGAACAGTTTAAGCCAATTTCAAATACACACATATTTCAGTTAAACAGAAATCTCTACTGATATTTTGTAAATATAGGTACTACAAAAGGCAGTACTAAAACTGCTGGAAAATTCCTGTAGGAAAAATATTAATTAACATACTAGACATGTACAAGACAGACTTCAAAAATTGGGGTAATACCCAACTATGTATGCTAGTTTTATAAAAATAGAAAGAAAAATCTATCTTGAGCCTACTTTTGTTTAAGGACAAATTATCATATTACAGCCAACTGTAAAATACCAAATGCAAAACATACAAATTCATATCCTTAAACTGCTGCCAAAGTCTTACTAAGTAATGCGTTGTACAAGTCACCCACCTCTAGCAGCCATCACACACCAGTATGGGTGTAACACTTTACACCCTTCCAATACTTTGTTAACATCTTTTTTTTTCCCCTCTCTGAGTCCACATGACACTGACTGAAGGATATATCCTTCTTCTGCATTCATGTCATGCTGCTGTACTGACAGTAGGTAGCTCTTCTATGCAGCAGTGTAAGGCTTTGAATGTCCAGTGATCACCTTGTGTCTTTCTTCAGTCATTGTCAGACCATGGGGGTTTATACCCAGGAAGTCTGTGGGCTTTATATCAGTGGGAGGTCTTAGGAACAGGCAAAGAAAATTTATAAAAGCTTTTGGAGTAACTTATTCTGCATGCATCTTAATATAGGAAATGTCTTAAAATTCCTTTAGTCTTTGTTGCGAAAATGGGGAAATAAATCTGGTCTTGTGAGGCCGGCACTGAATATGTGACAGATGCAAGTCAGGAAACAAATAGTAATCATTTATTAACAGCAACGTTTACAGGTTCTTTAGGATTGCCGGTGATAAATTGAAAAGCTACAGGTACACTAAAATACCCACAAGGTGACCCGAGTGGTGGAGATGGAGAAGGAGCGAATTCGTCAATCCATCCAGTCATCGGTATGGTTCTGATTTCATCTTATCCCCTCAGGTAAGGGCTCCCATGTAAGTTACCTTGGCCAGCATTCCGACCAAGGGAGAAGGTTCTCATCACTCTATGGCTGGAGAAATAACTCCCCTTTTCTAGCATGAATCTTAGGGCTTTTATCCCCTGATGTACGTGATGCCAGGCAGGAGGATGCCTGAGTGGATTAGACCACCTGCGGTGTTTGTCTTTAGCAGTGTTTTCCCTTATCTTTAGTTATTACTCAAATTTCTGCATTACATCACCTGGGCATACATGCGGGTGGAGATGACTATAGACAATCTTATAACTTACGTTATTGTCACAAAGTCCGTTAATTCACACCTGCATGGGTAGAGGTAATGGCTCCTTTTGTTTGGGGGGGAAAGAAATGGGGGACTGAGACCACAAGGCCTCCGCCTCATCTCACACTCCTCCAGACATCCAGATAACAACAGATATAGATCTAGTGATGGTTGCCACCTCACTCAGTGCTTGCCACCTCCAGTGCTTGCCACCTTGCTCAATGCTGAGTTTCATGCTTCCAGGCATGCAGCTAAATGGTGTACATGACTTGGACTTTGTGACTAACTTTTGCTCTCTCTCTACAGTCTTGTTTTCTAAGATTACCAATAAAAATAACTGTAGTTAATTCGTCAATGTTTAAAAGCCTTCACAAATATTATGAAAGGATCCTTCACTGGATAATTTACTGTCTAAAAGGCATAAAAATAAGAAATAGGTATTGAAAAGAAAAGAACTGCAAGAAAACACATAGTTGCATGATATCAGATTTTATCACAAAATGCCCATTGCCAATTTCAGCATGGAACAACAGTATAAAAAGCCTCAGGAAACTAGGAACACTGTACACCTGTCAGCATTATATGAAAAAGTGAAAAAAGGGGGAGAGATGACAGTAGAATTATATTGGGAATGATGTATGAGGGCCTGCAAAGCAAAGACGAAAAAACAACGTAGACCTAAATATTTATAGGGACCCATAGACTGTAGGGAGAGTGTTTCTTAATATTGCAATAGCTTGTGGCAGTGAGCTGAATAAGAGCTCTGGTAAAGATTTCTCTTTCACCTTCTGAGACAGACAAAGTGGAAGAGAGAAAGTCAAAGAAATGACAACACAGGAACAAAATTAGATAATAGTCTGACCTAGAATAAATGTAATTAAGGTCACACTCACATACCACTTCTGTATTTTTTAGTGTGAGTATTGTTATCTGGAAACAGCTGTCTGTGCATGACATCCTGAAGCTGCTGCTCCTCACCCTCTAGGTTCAGTGAGAGTTGAGCATACACTCAGACAACACAAACTACACCAAAATCCAGTGTCAGTAACATTACTTAAGCTTTCTTATCATGAAATACTACAATACACTGAAGAGACATAACAAAGTAAAAATGGTATAAATATATAAATAAAGTTATAACAAATATAAGGCACAATCCAATGAAAAAATTCATCAGAAACAAATCCCTTTTTTTCACCCTTTGCTTCAAAATTTGAAAAATAACTGAAACAGATTCATAGATTGTGAAGAAAGAGTGCTTCCATTTCTCTCTCACATTAAAAATATTTATGCTTATAAGCCTTTGAGGGAAGCTTTTACCAGTAGTATTTTTTTACCAATTCAAGACCTTTTCACTCATAGAAAAATTATGGGAAAAAGATTCTTCCAACCACGTGAAATTTTGAAATAATCAGGTATACTCAAATCCTTGCTTGCTTATTCAGCTCTTCCATAGGCCTATAATTTTTCTCACTACTTACTTCATCAGTAACTCTAGAGTTTTCAGTGTTGTCAAATCAACTCAAAAGCAAAGAAAATCAGTGAATCAGAACTAAGATTTTAAAATAGGTATCACATAATTCATACACCACAGAAGGTAATGTGCTGTAGGTAACATTTGCTCAGAATCTTTTCTTTCAGCTGTTCAGAATGTGAAAATAGCTGTTTAATAACAGAACAATGGAACTGCTATTTTAACTTGCACAATGATATTGAACCACCAGTATGGAATGTGACTCATCTGTGCAATGTGTGCATACGTTTGTGAGACAGGCATTCATGAATGACTCTGAACATCATCTTCACAAGGCAGTTAAAACATACAGCCACAGAAATAGTTACTAGGAATTATAAAAAAGATTGCATGCTCCTTTGATGCTTGCTTTCATCTGCAAATACAGGTTTCAGTACTTCTCAAACAGTTCACTCTGCACAATAAGCCTGCACAATAACCCTGTGCAACATAATTCAGCATTCAAAAAATTCTTATTTTGCTAATGTTTACCAATATTTTCCCTCAGGTAAAAATTTAGATCTACTGGGACCATGAATTTTTACATAAACCTTAGGAAGTAATCCAAAACACTGTTGCTCTTTATAACTTTCAATATGAAGAACTGTACTGTTCTTTTTAAAAATTTTATTATAAATCATTCCACAAAGGAAATGCAATAGTGAAATACATAGATGACAAGACAAGGAATTCTATTTTACATGGGTAAAATAAATCTCCAAATACTGGCTACATTGAGCTATCAAAATAGTGTGCATTAACATTGCATTACATATATCCACTTTCCAGTCAGTAAAGTTCTCATAGACAGCTACTTCTGCTCCTCTCAGTACAATTATTACTGTCTATATCAGAAATACTCTTGACAAAGCTTCTGCTTTAAAAGGCTTGTAAAGTGTTCCTTATACAGGCAAATCTGTGCACACCTCTTCTACTTTATGCCGCTTTTTGGATGCAAGTTTTCTAACATATGTCCAAGTGCATCAGACAAACATAAGTAGGACATGTCTGTTTATATGATCTCTTCTCTACATTAAGGCGGAAAAGATGTAGATCTTGAGCAGAAGCAGAAATTGTCCTTGTGATTTGTATGCTAATTATGAACACAAATTGTACCATCATTCTTTGTGTGTTAGTGACATGTGAACTCTTTCTCCCCAGTACAGATCAGGACATGTAACTGACAAATAAAACACACAATCAATTTCCGGCCAGTGCATTAAAAAAAAATTTAAAAAAACCCCTAAGAAGTGTAAAGAAAAGAGAGAGAAATTCAAGACCCACATCTCTTGCCACATAAGGCCACAAAAGTGAAGTTTAAACCAATGATATCAGAATCAGAAAAAAAGAGAGAGTGAGCCGGGATCTCCATAACCATCAGAAGAGACCTGCAACAGAGAAAGGAGTGGGGCCCAAGAAGAACAACTTTGAAGAACACCAAGGTCGGTTTGAAGGAAAGAAAGGAGAGGGAGGAGGAGGAGGACGCAGAGCCCAGTTTTCCCCTTAGCAACCCGTGGCGAAAGCTGAGTCGACTGGCCTGCAGCCTGTAGAGCTCAGCGGTGGGGCAAGGCCACCTGAGCAGCAGCTGCCCCTGCAAAAACCCTGACTCCAGGCAGTGCTAGTTGGAGCAGTTTGTGTGTGAGGGAACTGTGACCATGGGCAGATCCAGATTGGAGTTCTGTGGACTTGGGCTGAAGCAGTTTTGTGTGTGAGGGAAACTGCAGCTGTGAGCAGACCCATATTGGACTTCTGAGGACTTTTTCCCCTATGGGAAGGGGGCCACGCGGAAGCAGAGACTGGACTGAGTTTTTTCCTACTCCTGAAAAGCACATGGTGTGAAAACCGACTGCAACCCCCCACTCCCATCCCCCTGGGCCTCAAGGCAAAGGGGGAGGGGGAAGGTGAAGAAAACCAGGAACAAAAGCTGAGCCTGGGAAGAAGGGAGGGGTGGGGGGAAGGTGTTTTTGATTTTAAGATCTGGTTGTATCTCCCATTGTTCTACTCTGATGTTGGTAACAAATAAAAATTGTTTTGTTTTTTTATTCCTTATGATAAGTCTGTCTTTTGCCTGTGACCTGCTTAAGTGGTGAGAAGCCCTCTCAGTCCTTATTTTGACTAGCCCTTTTTTGGGGCATCCTGGTTCTCAGTTATGCACTGGGCCTAAACCACGACACCTCCTTTACAATGCAATTTCAGCTCTAACATCTGGGATAATGAATCACAGATAACTACATCTTCAAAATTAACTAGGACCTCTGAATATTATATGACATTTTAATGACATTTTTTCTTCACTTATTTTTCTTAAAGATTTTTCTATCTAATATTAGGAGACAGGACAGCAGAACTGCAGTAAGATGCAAGAGAAATAGAAACAGAAAACAAAATGCAAAAATCTTCTGTGCCTTCCATGCCTGGCTAGGCATTCATTTTTTCATATCTAAATTTGTACCACTTGTCACACAGCTTTCATGGCCAATCAACTCAAATACAGTTTCACAGACCATCATGAAACATGCAGATTTAGCTCTGAATATTATTAAGCTAGCCTTAAACTCATGAAGTCAAGCTACTCTTATGCAATATTTTAATTGATAAATACATCTATGAAACACAGTATTGAACCAAAAGCAATGCATTTTACTCAGATCTTGTACCAAAACCAACCCAAATTATGCAACATGTGGCATGACTTCCTGATCTGAAACTGTCCTCCAAGGCATCACAGCAGAGCAACAGGCAGAAGCAATCCAGCTCCCTTGATACTGTCCTAACTACAGAAGACAAACAAGACACTTGAGATGTAGTTTAACAAAGCTGCAAATAAGGGGAAGCAACATTTGGGAATTAATCTGCAAAGATCATCCTCGTACTGTGATCTGGAAAATCTGTTCAAGAAGCGCTGTGTACACATCTCACTTGATTGCTTTTTAACTATGTCTTAGGTTCGTTTATGGGCACATTCC
>NW_010182100.1:20249-94132 GCF_000695765.1 Mesitornis unicolor
CCTACCCTCTACCATTACATAAGAAAATACTAACAACTAAAGTGCTTTTCTTAGTCCTGTTCAGAAGATGACTTCTCCTTTAAATCAACTTTCTGTGAGAACGTTTACTCTTATAAAATTATCTACCAACAAAAATTACTTTTACCACAAAATTAATCCTGAGATCCTGGTTGCTAAGACTAGAGAGGAAAAAAAAAATAACACAGTATTTTGATTAAACTGTTAAAAGCAACATGATATGTAGTAGAGCAAAAATAATGCCCACAGAAAAATCTCAAAAGGATTTTCAGTAAAAAGGCCAACTAATTGTCAAGAATATACAAAACAAATATGCACATGTCCTCTTATACATTAAATTCTGTATCACTACTGGATCTACTTAGACTTCTTAGTGTGACTGGAGGTTAGCTAATCAGAAGTCAGCTAATATCAGTAATCAAAATGTTATTCTTTAGGCCTTTACAGCCATTCTGCAGTTAATAATTCCATCAGTTGCTGCACTTAACATGGGACCCAGGCTAAGAGAAATTGTAAAAAGCCTTTTTCTTATTTAGGTGCAGAATTTCTCGAACTAAATTGAGGTATCTAATATTGTGAATTCTCACAATTAGTGTAATGCATGTTTGCTAGTAAGAATAGCACTGGCCAAAACGACAACTTTAAGCAGCAAGGACGCAGTCTGGTTAAACTGAATCTTGAAGGCAGCTCCCACAAACCCATCCCTTCATCGGATGGCTGCCTTTATATTATCTTGCATTAAAAAATCCCAGACACTACCTTTGTGCACTAGTTAGGATAACTTTGTTACCCAGGGGAATTATATGAAGGACCAACATCTCAGCAATCTGCAATGAGAAGCTACTCTGTAAGGTCTCAGACCTTCAAAATGCTCCCTCTGAAGAAATACAACTTCACACAACTTATTCAGTAACTAAAAAGGAAGAAAAGATTTTTCTCTGCAACATCCACCCCAAATGACTGTGCTCTGATTCTCTTAGAGATAACTTCAGTCATAAAAATAGTATGACCAAAGTTATTTGAATGATACTGGGACATGGAAACTCACCATGAACGTGGAAACTTCTCACGTAGATAGGCCTCACACACAGGCCAACAATAATAGTGATAATATTGCAGCACAGAAATCCACAAATTTCCATCATATTTACAACTACATTTTGTCTTTAGGTTACACACAGAACTTCCAGCAACACAAATATACTATAATATCCATAAAGGGTGTTTCAAAATAAAAATGAAAAGAAAAATTACATAAGTATAATAAAGTGGTCTGAAAATAGAGCCTAAAGAGACTGCACAAACTGAACATTTATGTGAAGAATCCTTTAGCGACAAAAACTGCACAATTTTATTGTCATCTTTAAGAGCTTAAGTTTTCTTATGTGGCTAAATGCTGAAATAGTTCAAATTGAAGCAGTAAAAGTGAAATATTTGGTCCTTCAGCATAACTTGAATTCCAGAAAATATTTGGAAGCAGGAATAGAATGATCCAAAGGTAAACAATCTAGCTTAGCTCAACTCAGTTCAATCTAGCTTTTTCTTCTTAGTAGAATCACAGAAATAAAACTGAAATAATCAACTGCTTATTTACTCCACCATATATCAATATAAGATTGATCCACACTTGTTCTAGGAAAGTACAGACTTATAGATACATTCTCATAAGAAGCCTTTTTCTAAACTAGTTTAAGTTAATTTGAGAAATTTTAGTTAGAAATTTTAGAATTTTAAGACCAGCTTAATTCAGTAGTCCAATGTGAATTCAAACTTCTCATGCAATGCACGTTTTTTTTCTCTTAAATTTGCAAAAACTCCTTGTAGCAGCACCAATATTTGTTAAGATAGAAAATTGCAGAGTAAAGCATTTTATTTTTTTCAATGGGAAAAATATTATGACCTTCAAAATCCTGCTTTACAGTCGGAGACAGTTACAGCTGTTCAGCCTGGAGAAGAGAAGGCTTCAGGGAGACCTTACCGTGGCCTTCCAGTACCTGAAAGGGACCTAAAGGAAAGCTGGGGAAGGACATTTTACAAGGGCAGGTAGTGATAGGATGAGAGGGAGTGGGCTTAAATTGGAAGAAGGTAGATTTTGACTAGATATAAGGAAGAAATTCTTTACTGTGAGGGTGGTGAGACACTGGCACAGGTTGCCCAGAAAATTTGTGGATGTCCCCTCCCTGGTAGTGTTCAAGACCAGGTTGGACAGGGCTTTGAGCAACCTGGTCTAGTGGGAGGTGTCCCTGCCCATGGCAGGAGGGTTGGAACTGAATGATCTTTAAGGTGCCTTCCAACTCAAATGATTCTATGATTCGATGATTTAGAGATATCTTTTTTATTCTTAGTGCATATACAAATTGTAAAGTTCTGTTCATGATCATCTTAATTCAAGTCTGAGGATCTGCAGATTACATGGCACTGTAATAAAATAATGCATGACACAAAATCCTTCCCTCCCTTACTCATATTGATACTCTCTTTTTTTGAGTAATGGATAACAATAACAATTAAACCTGAAAAAGGGCAACAGAATTTGTAAGTTTTGTGCACTGTCTATACTGTCATCAAGAACTGTCACCTGTTTTTATTAAGCACTATGAACTCCAGTTCAAGTAGTAATTTTTAAAAAACTGCATTCACTAGAGAAAAAACTTAATTCAGCAAAATCATTAATAATCCATCATGGTACCTTCTAAATCAGAAATATAATTTAGATTTGCATTTTCATCATATGCCTTGAACACATTTCTTCAGTTTTATTCAAGGTAATTTAATGCCAAATCGATTGTTTAAATGGGTTCCAATAATTCACAGTTTTATTGCCCAGTGGTAGTAATATGAAATATGCTACTTAGTCAAAGAGAAGACATATTCTTTCAAGAATCCTGCAATAGAATAACACTGAGCTATTCTAACAACTATATTTAGTAAATCCACCTGGCAGAGAGATCTGTAATTTCTGTACTACCATCACCTGCTACAATAAATTTTCAAAGCCAAATTAAAGATGTATTTTATATCTGAGCTAAATTATATTAAAAATAAGTTTTCACTTAAGTTTAAAGACACATCTGTTATATAGTCATGGTTTTAATTTTCATTAAAACACATAGCATGGCAACTTAAACTGCAAGTAAGAGGAGGTCCTCTCTCCTGGATTAGGAGTAACATGTATGTACTTAGTTATCCCAGAGATAACAAAAATGATTCTGTTTTGTTCCATCCCTCTTAACTGCACTGAAATCTGGAAAATAAAAAGGGCTATCTATAGCCTTTTTACCTAGGTAACTGAAATGCAGCTGGATATGTATATATATATATATATATATACACATATATATACACACACACTTCTATTATCATGTCCAGCATGGAACAGAATGAAAATAAAAATTAATCTGTTGAATGTATCTAAAAAAGTAAATCAGAAATAATTGGCATGTGCAATATTTTCATCCCATATTTCATTGGTCATACTTCAGCAATACTCAATGGTAGAAGTACAAATTTCGTGTTCTGTCATACCGGATTGTACTCTTTTATCAATGATCAAATAGCTTGTTGACTTCCTCTGCTGCACCGAAGTATTCTGTCAAAGTTTTTGTTGAACTTGGATAACTTTTTAATGAAAGATGAGAATTGCTAGATATCACACATTAACAAAGAGCACTGTGAAGCAATCAACCTCATTAGTACCTTTCAGCAGAACACAGATCTAAGCTATTGTGACAGCAGAGAATCAGTGGCTTGGCAGTAAAGCCTCACTGTGAGTCATGATCAAAAGTCTAGATTTCAAGGTACATTTCAAGGTTTGGCAGAGGCTGCATAACATCCCAAAAAGCTCCTCTGCTTCTTTTTCCTACTCAACAACACCAGGAAGCTATCTTGGATTGACCAGAACTACTTTTAAAAAAAAAAAACAAACCTCATTCCATTTTTCAATCAGAGAGGAAACTAGCCTTTCTTTTCATCTTCTCCTTCTTCTTCTTCAATAGACAAGTAAATTATCATCCTGCATGCTGTATGCTTCCTTTAAGGTATCACCATCACCTTTCACAGCCCTGTCAATTGTAATTCTAACAAATAACTAATTTAAGCAAAAGCTCCTGAGTGCACATCTCACAGCTTGTCAAAGAAATTGGCTCAGCTACTATTTAGGTGCCTACACAAGGCTCCATTTAGTAAGGTATTGAGCATGTGCTTGACTGCAAACATGCGGCTTGTCTCATTAACTCAAAATCAAAATACTACTGTAACTTTAATAAAATATGCAGAGTATTAGGCAGGTAGCCAGAACTAGGTGACACCACACCACAGCTATTTCCAATAGCCTCACCGTATATCTGAATTCATAGTTTTCTTGGGTAAACATCTATTAAAGCATTTGACTTCCACTAATATCACTGAGAGGAAACTGTAGTAGTTTAGGAATGTTTTGCAGCCAATATCTTTTTTCACTACTTGGTGTGTCAAGCTTTTTACAAAACCTTCCCATCTCCTTGCTCTTTTGTCCCCTACAGTCACCATGTTGTCCGTTAAGCCTGTTCATTCTGATGTTGTATTGTAGAAGTACCTGCAAAACCTAGTATGAATCAGATCCTAGCTGGCCGTGCTATATAAGGAATATTTGTAAGAGCGGAGAAAATCTGGCTTGGATATTTCTTACCAAATTTGAGACACCACTACACATGACACCTTCATTGTTTCTCATTGGTATACAAAACTTTACATATGTCATATTTATAGATGCCCATGCTGTTTTTGTTTATCTGCGTTCAAGTGGGTAATGCTTCACGTGAGAGAGAAACTGATTATTAAGTGAAAACACTGGAAGGGGTACCTGTATATGCCTGGGATTATTCTCTCTTTTTACAGGTACTGCTACAGTTTGCAATGCAAACTAATGCAACAAAATATTAATTAAAATATTTTATGTACATACAGTTGAAAACTTACATGTTTATACCATTGAAAAAATACAAACACAAATGAATACTCATATTTGTGGGGCATTGATGATTATGACAATGTACAGAAAACTGTGATGTGATTAGCTGTTATACACTCTTCAGTACATTAGGTTTATTGCTGTTTAATGAGACAAATCTTAATCTAGCATTTAATAAGTATTAAAGTTACTGACACAGAGCAGTCATCACCTGAAATATGAATCACTCAGGCATAATGCAGTCAATCTCTGTAATCTTAAAAAAACCTGCTGGCTGATTTAACACAGACAACATTTGTCAGCTTCAAAATCACCCCAAAGGTAAAGGGACAGGAAGAAAACAAACTAGCTGCACAAATGTGCTACAAATAAAGAAGAATTTGGTCAACGAATTCAAATGGTTTGCTTAGATATCGTGTATCTAAGATTTGTACATTAAATAAATAAATTCATTATAGTTAAGAAATATCTTATAAATATGTTATATGTATCAGTAATGCATAGATGTTTTGCTCTGCTGGAAACAATAACAGTTTGTAAGAACACTAATTCTATCTAACATTCAGTACTCATTATAAAGTGAATGACAATGACATGGATCATAAAACTAGAAAATAAGCATCCTTTTAATCCCTGTTACCTAGGGTTCACAGAATCAATCCCTCAATCCTTCTCCTCAGCCTTGCACAGATCTATTTCTCCCAAATGGGAAACTACTATGAAGCATGTACTGAAATATCATTCTGCAGTAGTTTTTTCTCATTGACAAATAAGCTAAGTTACACTGGGCTTTAAGCCACATCTCTTTTTTTAATGCATTAACCAAATATTGCAAACTCAGAGAACATTCCTCCATGATTCTTCTGTGCACTCATCTGTTTAATTGGAATGTTCTACAAATCTCTTACATATTTAAAGGGTATTTATGGTTTTAAACATCCACATTTTAGAGAAGACAGCATTGTCCTTTTTTCATGTGGTGGCACAGAGGAATAAACAGGTTATTATGAGGAAGATCGTTCCATGAAACTAATGAATGCCATCTCGTATATTTTTAAAAATATGTATATGAATATATATAACACTTTAAAATGTACTATTTAGACTTCTTTATACAGTAATTAACCCCTTAATCCCATTTAAAAACACCTATTAATCCATCAATAGACAGTTTTGCAGACATAAATAAAACAGTATGTCACATATTTTTTCAAGTCTGCAACTAATAATCTGAATAACATTAAACTGATTTTTTTTTTTTGTAACTGGAACCAAGTCATTACTTTTCATTCTACCAAGACCTCAAGTTAAGTTTTATATTTCTTTAGGACAGAAACACCTGTAGTAGTCAACTTCCATTGTCTTCAAAAAGCCATCATCCACTAGAGCTAAATAGCATTTATTACTGACTCCAGCAGAAACAGAAATCTCAGCAAGTATTCAGTGAAGTCACAGTTTTTAGAGGAAAGGAATGAATAACTGTATCAAGGAAAATTACTCTCAACCAGACAGATTAGAAGCTAGTGAAAGATTAATCTGCATTAAGCATGCATTTCATTGTTACTCTCTACATAAAGTAGAAAAATCGTTTAGTCTTGTAAATTAAAATACTAAAAGACATTTACAACTAATACATGAGAGGCAGACAAGAAGATTCCATTTCAAGACCACAGATTCTGTTACTGGGTTTTGAATGACTCTTACTCAGCTGCTGCTTGCCATGAAAGGCTGTTTTCTTTCTAGTTTCACAAGAGTTAATTGTATCTAAGTATCTTACCTATGATTTTCATTAAAGTTTATAGTTTAGTCAAAACTCAATCTAGATAGGATGCTGAAAGTCACTAATAAATCTTAATATTTTTTCTACAGAGATATCCTGTGGCCTTTCTCTTTTGTAGGGTTTTGGAGTTTTTTGCCACTGAGTCTTTCTTCAATAAAAAAAAAATACTTTTTTAAAGTATGGTTGCTGTGCAAAATTAGAATGTTCACTGATTCTCTACTTTGTTGAACCTTTTGAATTAGGAAAAAGGCTTATTCTCTTAGCTAAGATAAATTGAAGGGTGAGAAGGTAATAGGTAACACCGCAAAGAGTTCTTAAAGAACACAGAACATGAAATACAATTATTATGCGTCACAGATTTTTTTTTCCTCCCAGAAATCTAAGGCTAGGGAACTACTTTTAAGACAGGCACATGAAAAAGCAAGAAAAGATCTCTGAAAGGCAATAAAAAGTGGGAAATGTGCTTAAAAAAAAAACAACAAGAAGTAGTAAATCTTCCATTTAACATTTTTATCCTAATAGTGACAGACACCTACAAATCCAGGAAGCATCTTATACAAACTAAACCTTACCTAAAATTGCATTAAGACTGTAACTTAGAGTTGAACAGCTTTTCAGAAAGAAATCAAGTATAAATTTACAGATTTCAAATTATTCAGAAAGAAACATATTTACAATTGATTTGCTCAAAATATGAAATTACAAGATGCATGAAATTCATCAGTATGTTGGTAGCCTGAATAGATCTAGTTTCATCCCCCAACAGCTGAATCTTCCACTAACCTTGTTTAGCTTTAAAGTGGGAAATGCCTGCATTAGTTTAGTATGGTTTATATGGGCTTTAGAATGTGTTATTATTACAGCTTCTATTCTTTTGCCCAGATTACAAATGCCATGCAAAGGAAACATTATACATGACATAGGAAAAGACAGGTAAGTCCTGAAACAAGAAAGCATTGCACAGACACCATGATCCACGATGACTTGCTCTCATTTATCACATAGCTCCCGTTCTGCTGGTCTGCTTTACAGTATAGAGTTCTGTAGTCCTTCACATTTACATCACTGTGATGGGATGCTCCCAAATCTCACATTTCACAGCCAGAAATATCCACCTTTCTGTAAGTTATTTCACTGAAGCAGGTCCAGAAAAAGAAATCAAACAAAACAAAGCAAAAAACCAAGAAGACAATATGTCATGTTTGGAAAGAAACTATAGATATATTGAAACAAGTTCAAAACAAAGTTTCACAAAAAGTATTAGGGCTTTAGCTGTGACAACACAGTCTTTTTAATTCTAATTATATGTAAGTTTTATATTGGATTTTCCTTCTTTAAAATATTTTTAGTTATTTTATTATGCCTAACCAAAGAAAATTTCCAGGTAGTGTGCCAGTCTGTCTTTGATATACAGATGATTTTTCTCTTACTCTCAAAAGGTTTGAGCTTAAAAGCTTTCTAATGTAATTTTATCAATTATGTATATTATCTTATCAAATATAGAGGCGATTTAAATCAAGATTACTACAGAAAGATAACAACATCTGCTTTAGAAACACATGGTTGTTAAACCATACAAATAACAGACATTTGCCATTTTTTACAGCAGTGATTTTTACCTAACATTGCTGTTCCAAGTCCCATGGTTGCTATGGCCAAAAATTACTTGGTGAATATTAACTTTGTTTTCATTTTATTATCTTCAACTTATAAGCTTCCTTACTTATTCAGTAAACATGAATTGAATAGCATTAACTCCTATTTGATAAAACAGTTTACTATTACATCTAAATTTACTAATTTATATTTTTTTAAGAAACGGAAAACATAAAAACTTTTATGCTAAAATTAAAGTCACAAAAGTTATAAAGCACTATATTTTTTAAACTTGAAGCTGTCAAAATTAATCCATTGCAGCCTTCATGCACTAATTTAATTAGGTTAGCACACTTATCTCCAGAAGTAAGCCTTTTAGTATTTGAAAAAGGTCACACGGTCAAGAAGACTTATTGAGCTCCTGTACAGTCTCTTCATTGTAACACTTGGCTAAGAGTGATATATTTTACTCCTGGGAAATAAATTAAAAAAAAAACCCAAGAAAAAAAAAACCAAACAAACATGAAAACCCAAATGTGAAAAGGTCAACAGACAGAAAGGTTAGAGACAAAAAAAAATTGAAACAAAGACAAGCACATTTGAAGTAAAAAAGTTGTTGACAAAGAAGGTATATATCTATATGTACCCATACCATACTTATGCATAAATATTTATATAAATTAAGTTAAAGTATGTTTTTTTAAAAAAGCAATGGGAGAATTTGTATAATTTTTTATGTTTATGGCAATTATGTCTAGGTTTGGGAATGCAAAGACGAGTCCTTCCATCTGGGATCTCATGTATGCCTTTGTAGCATCATTACTCCAGGCACAAAACTTCACCCACATTTCCATGGGAAACTCCTTACTTACATATCAGAACAAAGCTGTGCTGCACTCAACAGCTGCTGCAGTGTGATAAGAAGCCACGTTCAGGATACTCACAATTGCAACATAGATAACATTTTGAAAATGGAAGAATCGGCCATTCCTGTGACCTAATATCAACCATACAAACTGCAAGTAGAGAATTCATCTATTTTTGACTGCCGTTAGACTTATTTTTGAGCTAGTGGAGGAGCTGCAAAGAGCTATATAGTCTGGCAAGAAGGAATTTTGACTGCCTTAAGAGAACCATTTCAGAAAATGTGGTTCATTAAAACCGATCTGTTGGAAAGGAAACGACTTTCACAAAGTTGGTTATTTTTGTCTTTTAAAATAATGGGTGCCTGAATTTAAGCTATTTTTCTTTAAAAATTATTTTTATATTAAAGATTTAAATAAAATCAAAGTTAAAATAAAATACACACAGAGAAGTTTTTGATAAAGCCAAATGATTTATCTGAATTAGCAATTTATAAGAGACTGAGATTTCAAAACCTCAGCTGTTTCAGGATAGAAAAGTTGTATACAGAGTGTGCAACTCATGCTCCTTGTATTTTAAGACTGAGAAAACAAGACAGGGACAAACTTTTGTTCATTATGTAATTATCTATTGCTGGTTTTCTCTGATGACTTCTTTTAAACAAAATATCAACATTTAGATAACCTTGCTATTTTGCCTCTTGCATTACCTGTTCTGCCTGGAGGTACTTGAAGAGTACTGAACTTTTCATTTGTAGGTACATGTATTAGCTGGATCCAAGACAATCTAATTCTGATGCACTTGTCAAGTACATGGACTATGTCTTCTCTGAATACGTAGCACAGAAAAGAAACAAACCTGAGAGCCCTAAACATCATATAGGGAGGTACTCAATGATTTGGAAGAGAGCTGTTTTGCAGACCAAATCCGCAATGTATGTGAAATTAAATAGACTAAAATATTGAATTTTAAGTGAGCTCTAGTTATTCTGATTAGATGTAAACAACATCGAAAGCATACCAACAAGCTGAAAATTATCTGATCAACTCTACATAAGAGAAAAATACAAGGTAATGGCATTCACATTTTGGTGACAGTTTGCAACCAGATGTCGCAGAAGATAACAGAAACCAGGACACAAGTTTTCTGTTTAATTTTTTGAAACAATATTGATTTGAGAATTTCCATTTTATGGACACTGGAAACAACTCATGCAGAAAATATTATGATAAAAATATTTGAATTAAATATACTTTGCTGATAACATTGCAACACTGTTGGTATGGATTTATAATGCTGTTTCCCTAGTTTACTAAGGACAAATATTTTAGTCTTTTTCATTACATACAGACAAATCTAACAGTACTTGAGTGCAGAAGAATGCATGAAAGCTCTCTCTAGAGCCAATTATCTCTTCTCTAGGTGAAGATTTCATTGGTGTGCATGCTGCAGGCAAATATCATCAGGGAGCACTATGAAAAGCACTATTGTAACAACTATAATTGACTCTAATTACACATGCTGCAGAAGAGTATCATGGGGAATTTCCACAATTATGCTCAGATCACTGTTAGTCAGTCCACTGCATTCCTATAAAAAATGGAATCTGATATTTAATTCCATCTTAGCATTTCATTATGTTACATGCAATCTCAGAAAGGTTTTTGCCAATTGCTTTTCAATCATGGATTAATTATAATCAGGCTAGGTTACAGCCACTAGCACTGGGAACAAGAATTCAGATGCCTCCAGGGGTTTCATCTGCTTCCTGGCCAAGCAGAATGCATTCAAAGAGATGATGGGAAAAAAATCAATTTGCAGTAAATGATTCCCTTGCATAGCTTACAAAACACACTGAACTTTGCAAGTAGAGTTGCTTTTTAAATAGCTAGACAGATCCTGGTGGGTAAATCTCAGTGTGGCTGCAGGATGCATAGTCAAGGAGGCAGCTGTGCATTTACTGAGTATATTAAAGGGTAAATATTTAAAGTACTAGCAATACTACAAGATTATCTTAAATATAACATTCGAAAGAAAGACTCCAAACAGTCATTACTGAGTAGCTTCTGTATTGAGCATGCAGACACATATAGAGGGTAGCGGCGACATCTTACTTTTACTTACATAATTTCTCAAATGCCTTTGCTTATTTCATCATTACACATCAAGAGAAAGTTTACAAAGCCAAAGATATATATTAAAAGAAAAAAAATTGCTTTTCTGCATGAGAAATCACACAAAATTAGCCATCAGACTTGGAAATCTGAAAATTCAGTGGACTCAGCTTTACAGACTATTGCAGAGTCTGAGTGAAGTCAAGATGTCATGTTATTTACCTGTCACACCTTTGAACAGGATATCCGTACCCAAAGCAGAAACTGAAGGAGTCCTTAAGTAAGCCAAGAAACCAGGTAAAACAAGATCTAAGCCAATGTAGATGAAATGGACACTACTTTTTTTCTTCTTTTTTTTAACACATCGTCTACTAGTAATTTTTGATAGTACAGATGCTTCTAGACTAATTTTATAAGCACTTCAAAGGCTGTGAATTCAGAATATAAAAATAACTTCGTTGATCAGTGCTTGTAAAAACAGACTCAGAGGAAGGGTGATGTGTGGAAAAAGAAAAAGAATTCCATTTCTGAAATCAGAAAATTACAGTTCAATGAGATACTGAAGCAAAATAGCCCAATGGCCTTCTGATTAAAGGGATGTAAATATTACCTACAATCACACTGAGTGGCCTCCAGAAACCTGTTATTAGATTCAGCAGACTCATAATTTGATTTTCTGAAAGTCAGCCTATGTTTAGACTCTGAGCCATGGAAGAATGATATACATATACTAAAAAGTAATTTGCTGATACAAGTAATTTTATAGCTTTGTGACAATGAATTTCCCATTAAAGTTCTTCTTGGAGACAGAAGTGAAGAAAAAAAAATCCAGTTTCTATAAACTGCCAAACATAACATACAGAAATTTTTATTTGCTGTCAGTATAGAAGACTTCAACTTTTTTCCTAAACATATAGTTCTAAATTAAAGGACATGTTACTCTGCTTACATTTGCAAAGAATTTAAATTTCATCATAAGATGCTGACAAAGCAGGGCCAAAACACTATGATTTTCATCAGACCCTTAAACCAAATAAACTTTTCTGAAGGTTAGGAAAGCACAAAAACACGTAGGTTGGCAACACTTTTTGCCAACAAGTTCCAGTATGCTACGTAAAAAAAATCCTCATGAATCTGCAAGTATACCTCCTCTAATGCCACACAACTGCTCATTTCCATAAAGCACAAATGGCAATAAGGTTTATGAGAGCTCATCTGAATGACCTTAAAAGACTTCCTCCTGTTTCCTTGAAGAGTATCTTCTTAGGAAAATAACTCTAAAAAGACACTAAAAGGTCAATATAATATTTAAGATGATGATGATAATGAGGAATCTAGGCAACTTTCTAAAACTTAGGTGTACCTTCAGACAACAAGTATACACTTCAGATCCACTTGACTAACATTTAATAGATAAGTTAAAGACTTCTGAAAGTATCTAATGTGGTAGGGCAAATACAACAAAGGAAAACCGCAAAACATACATCAAGGTGTGTCTTCAGCAAAACATACTGCATTCTAGTAAAACTCCATTCTTTTGGAGAATGGATAATATTTCAGCAAGGACCAACTTGTAGCTCTGCTCATGGAAGGGTTTTTCTGGCTTTTGTAGTTATGGGTTTGTTTTGTTTTGTTTTGTTTTGTTTTTAAACCTTACTACAGCTCTACAGCTTCAAAGACTCCTTCCAGCAGGCTTCTGAAGACCTTTGCTGGCTCAATGGGCTTCAGAATTGAACTAAAAAAAGAAGACAGCTCATTTTTTAGATGCTGCCCACTCCCACACACCTAAAGTTAAGCTAGTTCAGTATCATGAAAACATTTGTTCACGTTGTGCTTCATGTGTAATTTTTGTCAGAGTAAACAGCCAGTGCACTGCCTGGGAGACAGTATATCTATTTGTGGTGCAGTGTTAAAGTATGCTGTCACTCATACAGATTCCCAACCTGAAAGGCTTCTCATGGCCATTACACTGGTGTCCAATGCCTCAACAAACACTGAATATGTTCCATTTTACTTTTTCTGAAACAAAATTTTACCCAGTTTTTTGTAAAAAAGAAAGGAAGGATTATAATTCACCATTAGAAACATGCATCAGTTTCATTCTACTGGTCACACACACTATAAAAAGGCTAATAGATATTATTTCTGGTTTGTGATCTGGAGACCTCTAGTAATGTCTTTTATGAGGGGTAAAGAAAATCTTCAGCAGATTACTATCCAGCAGAGACTGGATATTTTAAAGCTCATCAACAACAGATTACAGGTCATTATGAGAAGACTAATATTTCTACAGTCATCAATACACTAGCGTTACAAAGACAAGACAAATCCTAATGCAAATGTTAGGTAAAAACATGATCAGTAAAACAATGACACTAACTGAAACAAACACAAAGCTGACCTGTCTTAAGTCACAATTTGGAGTAGAACAGTGTTGAAATTGCAGAACCATTAATATCACAGATATGTAAAATAATGTTTCAAAATAAATTCCAACTTTAAGAGGTTCCAAATATTAAGCAAAGCAACAGTAAAAGATACTGTGCTGTGAACTTTCTTGCATAGGAAAAAAACAGTTTTAAGAATCTTCTAGCAAAAACAAAGAAACATCATTATCTCAGTAAACAAAAAACAAACTTATAGCAACATTGGCCACAAATTATGAACTGCTTGTCAAAATCAGTTAAAAAGTTAGAAGCTATTTCCATTCTGCAGTTTGCATTTCCATATCTACACCCTTGTCTTTAACTGTGCTGTTTTAGCTGTAGGGATTTGTGTGATAATTGTAGGTAAGAAAGAGATGTACAGTACTGGAAGTCTCTAGGAGCTGCATAATCTATAAGATTAATTTCTAAACTTCCAGTAATAGTTTTATTCTAACACTCTAGTACAGCACAACTGTAGGAACACTCTTGCAGATGAGATGAGGACCTTAAAAAAGATCCTAAAAGAGAAACACAGGCTAGATAGGTCACCATAATTTTCTCTATTAAAATGCAAACACACACATGGGCCCTCATGTTTTAGCTATGAATAAAAAATTAACACCAAAGGCAGGATTATTTGTCAAGGCTTCTCCTACCTGCAATAGAACGAAGATAGTAATACTGCTCTTTGATTAATCCCAGGCAGCTCTCAAAAAATAGGTACTCTGCTCTTTACCTCCTCCTAACCCAGTATGTTTTTCAGCTAGGATCCCTTCTTTCCTCTCTAAAGCTATTGTAACCAGATTTGCAGTGCCCAGGTTCTCCAATGGCCCTGCTTATCTTCCCCAGCTACACTAGTGTTTTCCATGGATGATGTATATCCTGCACTAATGTACTACAAAAAGAAAGTAAAAGGGCTGTGAAGAAAGTAAGAGGCAGCCAGGGATGCAGGGAAAAACAACTATACTTACATGAGAGGTATAGGTAGTGGGAAAACAGGGACAAAACCAAGACAATGTAAGTTAAATTTCATCGAACTCCCTGGGACACTATTTTTTAAATGAAACCCTGTGCTTAAGACCTCATGAGCTTGTATATCTTGCTTTAGTCTTAGGTAAGATAAAAGTCTTAAGTAGGCAGAACACATAGAAGAATCATGGAAAGGAAGACTCAAAAAAGATATTCCTAATAATAAGGAATGCATGTACTTTTAAAATGCATTGTACAAAACTTTGTTAGAATATTTCAACCATAATTCCATGTTCTTCCCTGAAATTTTTTTGTGCCAAGGCCATGAACTAGATTCAATCAGGTCAAAGATGCAATACAGTAGAGATCCTTTGGTCCTCTTTTATTAAAAAATATAATTTTCCTGTTTTGAATACTTAATATGAATAATTATTCTTCCACAATATTCCATCCCTACACAGGATCATAGAATCACAGAATCATAGAATGGTTTGAGTTGGGAGGGATCTTAATGATCATCTGTTCCAACTCCCCTGCCACGGGCAGGGACACCTCCCACCAGACCAGGTTGCTCAAAGCCCTGTCCAACCTGGCCTTGAACACTTCCAGGGAAGGGGCATCCACAACTTCCCTGGGCAACCTGTGTCAGTGTCTCACCACCGTCACAGTAAAGAATTTCTTCCTGATATCTAGTCTAAATCTACCCTCGTCCAGTTTAAAACCATTCCCCCTTGTTCTATTGCTACCTGCCCTTGTAAAAATTCCCTCTCCAGCTATCCTGTAGGACCTCTTCAGGAACTGGAAGACGGCAATAAGGTTTCCCCAGAGCCTTCTCTCATTCAAATCTACATCTTTAAGCTGTGATACCAGCAAATTTTTCCAGTTACGCAACGTTAACCTACAGCATGTTAAGACAAATTAAGACAGTCCAAAATATGTATTCTGCTGCTGTAGATCAAGAATAAAGGAGTTTAGAATGTAGGAGAAAAAAAATATGTCACTGTGATGTCAGTGTTAGCATGATAACTACACATTTTTGTCTTGAACCTTTAAAGAAAAGCATACAGGCTTGCTGATTATCTAAAAATAACTGTGTTGTTTTGTTTTTTTTTTAATAACAGGCTGATCAGTAATTTTTTGCTTAGAAAACTCATTACAAAGAGGGTAGTTCAACAGGAATAAAATATTTTACAGGAACATATCTGTTTTGATTAAATTTTCCTTACAAAATTTTTTTGTCATTTCTGGACTGGAATGTCTACTCAAAAGTACAACAGAAATGCATAGAACTGGTAACACATTCAAACATTCAAAGTAAAGGAGCAAATCTGTTTCAGAAGGTAGATATTTATGTCCCACAGACTATAGTTAATTTTTCATGTTTTTGTGAACTTGACTTTGATAAAAAAAATTCTAGAGTCCCAAATCCCAGAAAGTAGAAAGCCTGCTCCCTGCTCAGATCTAAAAAACTGACCATTTAACATTTCCAGATGTAAGACAAATAAAGCATTTGTGGCTTGAGTTCACAGCTGGAAATTACTGTATTACCATAATTCCTGGAATTCTAGATCATACACTGCAGTAACTTCAGGTATAGTGCGCAAAGCAGTTGTGTCATCACATCAAACACAAGCTCGATGATCCACCTGAAGAATCCACTTGGTTGTTGGCCTACATTATTTCCATTCATGTACACTAATGAGAACATGTGCAAAGCAAGATTAAAAGTCATATTTTAACTTCTTATTTCTTCTTCCCTTTAAAAGTACCATCAATTTACAGTAGGTCTTCTGGACACATTTAGCTAGTTATTTTATCTTTGTGATAATAAGATTTTGAATCACCACAGGAAGTTGTCAGTCCACAGAGTAGGTGGGTCAGCTAGGTGGCACAAACTGAGTTTTATTTTATACATGGATACTGTAGCTTTTATGATAAGCATATTTTTTATTTAATTGCTTAATAAGTTACAATTGTTTATTTTTCTGATGTAAGCCTGCTAAACAGTTTTTAAACATTCACACTGCCAAAGGATAAATAATGAAATGCATAAGACAAAAGTGTTTGCTGCAGTTGGTTTAATTTGAGATGGTCTATGCAATGGTGAAAGAATACTTTTAAAAAAATACATCTAGTATTTTGTAAGCAAGGGAACTGAGACAGTAGTAATGAAAGTAAGTGGAAAATAGTTTACTACAGTAAGAAACGCAAGTATTTACCTCCCTCAGGTGTACAATATCCATGGAACTACGCTGGCTGAGAACATTTTCCCTGTTGGTATGGGTTTTTTTAGTACACATTCAGTTCTCAAGCACAGTTTTGCTATATCAAATCATGCATATTAAATCATATTTTTCAGTAATGACAAATTTTGATGCTTTACATTATCTGTAATTAAACCAATGTTGATAAAAGTAAGACGTTAAAAGAAAAGAAGAAAGACTATGTTTTAGTAAAACATATAACTATTGCAGTCAAATGGCAACTATTTGTTCAGTGTTGCAAAGGATGGAAGAATGGCTGCAAAATTACTTTTGTTAACACTTTATGATTCCTGTCCAGAGAGACTCAATCAGTAAATAAATTACTTAAAAAAACAAATAACTGTAGAGAAAGTATTATATTCCTTCTAAAAGTGCTGGATCCAGACAAGTTAATGAGGTAATATGTTCAGGTATTACTCATCATCCTTCCCAATTCCCACCCAGCTACATGGTGTCTTCACACTCTTCTTCCTCTTTCTGGATTTTGTACTTCAGGCTCCAATCATTAGGATTTTTTTCTATGGAGCTGGATCAATGAGCTCTTTTTTTCACTAGTTCTGAATTTTGTCTCATCTGCCAAAGTTGCAGAATGATGTGGAATAAATGAACACCTGCTCTTGAAAAGGAAGCTATCTGAAACGCCAGGCTTTGGCAAGATCACTATAGAATACGCACGTCACACAGAAAATCTGTCACAATGGCCAGTTGCCAAGGCATTTGTTCCCGGTGAAGCACAGGTTAAAACTGCTGTCCACAATTATTCTTTAGAAGATAAAGAATCAAGTAGAATCCAGCCAAAGTGGAAAAAATTCCAAAATTCATGAAATATAAGTTTCAAAAAAATTGCAAGGAAAAAGATTTGAGAGTCTTCTTTCTTACTACTTCTAAACAGCTAGAAATAGGTCGTTTTCACTGATACATTGAGTAATAATTCAGTTAGAACTGAGTCATTAATTCATTATTCTCCTTGGGAAGGAAAAATTGGTCAACCTACTTTGTAAAACACACAATTTGATGGCAAAAATCCAGTACAAAACCTTCCTTAAAAACATGTATTTTGTAGTGAAATTAAAAATACAAAAATATGCATGCAAAGTAATTTTGAATATTAAAATTTTTTGTGTGTGTTCTAGTAATGAGACATTGAGGCTTCCTCATCGATTCTGAAAGGTACAACCCATGTGTGTGAGCAGTACATTACTGGAGGTTAGTATAAGATAAGTTGTAAGGAAGCTTTTGAAAAGTCTTAATTCAGAAATGTTCACTAAATAATAATACATTTTAAGTTGTGGAATTCTCAGAAATTCCAAAATCAGTCTTCAGGTATGAAAGTATTAGGACAATCAGGAGCAGAAAATTATATTACCTATTCTGATGTGTGATAAACTGCAAAAAGTTCTAGATGACCCATAAATAACAAAAATTTGAAAAGTGAATACGAGCACTCAAAGAACGTAGGATAATTTACTGGTCATTCTCACTAATACTCTCATTTATTTATGTCCATACATAAGTTTGCTGTTCCCCCTTTTAATAAGACGCTCATGGTCTAACTCAATAGGACTAAAAAATGTAGAGAGAAAGAAAAAATGAAATTCAGTATTGAAAAGAAATAGAGAGATGAAATTCAAAAGCAGTAACCTACTATTATATTTCAATTCTACAAATGTCCAAGTGTTTAAAAAAAGCACAAACTTGTTTAGGAGTAATTTACTGTATTGGGTTTTCCGTGAGGAGGTTTTTGGTTGTGTCTTTGGTAACGGGGGAAGGGCTATGGAGATGGCCCTTTAAGAAGCTACCTGAAAAGCTCCCCCTTTGCCTTTGTCAGACCCACCTCTGACCAGGGCCAAGCCAATCAGCGCCCCTGCAAATTCATGTATTTAAGAGGGGTGCAGGGCATGCCTTGCTTTCTCTCTGGCACTGGACCTGACCAGCGCGGCCCCAGGTGCGGGTGGCGCAGCCCCGGCCTTGCCCAGCTGGGCTTAGCTGGCCCCAACTGCAACTTAAGCTTAAGCCCCGTTGCAGCTCATCCCGAAAAAAAGAGAGAGAGCCGGGATCTCCATAACCATCGGAGGAGACCTGCAGCAGAGAAAGGAGTGGGGCCCGAGGAGAAAAACTTTGAAGAACACCACGGTCAGTTTGAAGGAAAGAAAAGAGAGGGAGGAGGAGGAGGACGCAGAGCCCAGGTTTCCCCTTAGCAACCCGTGGTGAGAGCTGGGTCGACTGGTCGTGTGGGAGGGAACTGTGACCATGGGCAGACCCAGATTGGAGTTCTGTGGACCTGGGCTGAAGCAGTTTTGTGTGTGAGGGAAACTGCAGCTCTGGGCAGACCCATATTGGACTTTTGAGGACTTTTTCCCCTATGGGAAGGGGGCCACGTGGAAGCAGAGAGACTGGGCTGAGGGTTTTTTTTCCCCTACTCCTAAGAAAGCACGTGATGTGGCAGAAAAACCGACTGCAAACCCCCACTCCCATCCCCCTGGGCTTCAGGCAAAGGGCGGGGAGGGAAGGTGAAGAAAACCGGGAACAAAAGGTGAGCCCGGGGGGAAGGTGTTTTGGTTTTAAGATCTGGTTGTATCTCCTATTGTTCTACTCTGATGTTGGTAACAAATTAAAATTGTTTTGTTTTTATTCCTTATGATGAGTCTGTCCTTTGCCTGTGACCTGTTTCAGTGGTGAGAAGCCCTCCCAGTCCTTATTTTGACTAGCCCTTTTTTGGGGCATCCTGGTGCTCAGTTTTGCACTGGGCCTAAACCAGGACATTTACTTATGACAAAACACACAGTCCATCACAAAATCCTAGTAAATAAATTCACACAGCTGAATTTCATCCCTTCAAGGAGCTGTAAGTTAAAAATAATGGAAGTTAAACGTTTTTGTTTATTCTGAATGTCAGCACACAAAGAACTGACTAATCCTGTATTATCAGCTTTAACTAAAGCACTCAAAGCAATTTCTTAAGCATGGTCATTTTTACATAGAGCACTGATAAACTTCTTCAGAAGTCTTAAGGTTATATGTGATAAAAGAGAAAAAACTATTTCTGCAAGGCAAAATAGTGGCCTATCAACTTTCATGAGAATGATATTTCTAAATTACAGTTTTGGCTGTCAGCAATAACTTAAGCTTTTAATCAAGAAATAAATTTTGAGTCAACAAGGTAACTGATTCATAGTTCTCAAAAGCTATGTTTATGAGCATACACTGACTTCAAAGCCATGTGCACTGTGTGTTTAGGAGTCTTATTTTTAAAGGTTTGGATACTTCATTCTAGCAGATTCTATTAGACAAATTATATTTAAGATCATCATTCCCTTTATTCAGAAATAAATTAGTATCTCAGCACTAAACAATGACTAAAATAGATTTTCCATATCTTACTGAGAAAAAAAACCAACATTCCTAAAAGAAAATCTAAGAATGGGTATAGCAAAAATAGTTATCTCCAAGGAAAAATTTACTGAGCAACATTTAAGGAGTGAAAAGACCAATGCATAAGGCAAGTATATAACAGAGCCATGCTAACAGCATGCTCTAATTCTGGGAAAACTATGTCCTCAGGTCATTCATGAAATTTCTTATGGCTTGGTATTTGTTTAAAGGCAGAGTCTTCTCTCTCAGCATGTTTCAGAAATGCAGCTGTCTTGGAAGTTTGCAGAGAACGTAATCTTCCAGGACATATTTGGCATCCATAAATGTGATAGAGTTTTAACGTTTGTTTTGAAGATATTAAAAGGACAGAAGATATTTATAAAGGACAGTGTCAATTAAAACAGTAGCTTTCTTCTAAAGATGGTAACTATTTTTGCTCTTCCTTAACTGAACATGGAACACATAAGAGTTGCTTTTTTCTTCACAACAGCAGTTGGCATATTCAAGATTAAATAGTGAGCTTGCTTAGCTAAACATTATTTTTAGTCGTCAGCCAATGATCTGACACGCAAGCTTTAGCAAAATTCCACCAAGTTTTCTCTTTTCTCCTAGTCATATCTCTGTTTCAGTGTGAGACAGCTCCTGATAAGATTTCTACTGATTTCTTCCACAATATATCTGTGTGCTTGATGACTGTAAAGTCAGACTATTGCAGAGTTCAGCAGAAGAGAGTATCCTGTTGTGATCTCAGAAGTTACGGTGCTCTTAAATAACAGCATAGGAGTTGAGAGAGATTTAATTATATTCTTGATAATGTTAGCAAGGAAATGATCTTAAGTAAATAAAGGCTTCCCATAGTCTGGTTAACATACTATTTGCTTTTTGGCAATTACATACACATGTCGTCCGCTACAGAAGCAGAACACTAAATTTCTCAGTAACCATAAGAGATCAGTAGGACAGATGTCGATTTTAAAGATAATAGCCTAAAGATATTTCAGGGTTTACAATTGAACAATTAGCTCAAATTTCAACTTGTATGGATTTGTGGTTGTAGCAACCTTGACCCTGCCTCATAAAGCTTATTTCATTTTGGTTTTTACAGCACCATTTCATCAAGCTGTAAATTTGAAGATTATTTTCTTTAATTTTCTGCTTTTCTGCTTTTTCAAATGATTTAACAGCTTACTGGTTAAAACAGTTCTACTGGTAATAACATGGCCTGCACAGCTGTAGTTGGTTTTGGTTTGGTTGTTGGTTTTTTGGTGGTTTGTTTTTTTTTCCCCAACCAGCTATATAGCCTATATCAGCTATAAAAGCAAAGAAGTTCATGTAATTAAAAGAAAGATTGTGACCTGCCAAGCTAGTATGTGATATAGGTTATTTCCAGTACTAGCTTACTGGTGACAGTGAGTTGTAATTGTCTATTAAATGACAAGAAGCAAGTGTAGAAGGAGCCATGTATATTGAAATCCCACCCTCTTTTACTCTTTTTGTTTGTTTGTTTTAACCCAGAAGGGACAGCAGAGTTATTTGGAACATCTATACTGAGTATAGCATATTTGAGATGTGGAGGTTTAAATTTCTATCATACAATATAAAATCAGAAAGAAAAGACCTCCAAGAGCCATATAGGCCATTTCCTACCATTACAGAGAAACCAGACATACTCAATGCACTAATATCAACCTTATGGTAGGTTCATCTTGAAACCCCTTGTCAATTGATTCTGTTATTTACCTTTAAAGGGAATTGATTTGGATTAGCTTTTCATTACAATCTCATCTAACAGCCATCATTCTAATTTATTTATCTAACAGTCAACAAAGGTATATCCTTTCTTCTTATTTCCCATTCAAGAAAATAAAAGAAGAGAGAAAAAATTTCCAACGGTGGAGAAGCTCTAGGGAATAAAGAAGGAATACTTGCAGAAAACAAAACTTCGAGGAAAAAAATGTCAAAAGAAACAAAGACCCAAGAATTACATTGTAATGTACAAGTACAATGAAATACATATTTAGTTGAGAGTCTGGATCTGGATGTAAGGTCTATCACCATATTATAAATAATGTGTTACATTATTTATTATAATTCCTCAATTCTTGTTAAATACAAAAATTACCTAAAAAGCCCTGATTACAATCTGCCCTACCTCTTACTGATGAAAAAACTAAAAAGTGACATAATTTCACAAGGTATATGAAATTTAAGACATATCTGACATAAAAAAACATATCAGGAAGACAAAAACAAAGCTAGGGAGACGATATATAGCTTGTTCTCCCACTTTGTATGACATAATTTCATCACTAGCCATCTACTAAGAATAAATGAGTCACTAAATATGTTTTCAGATTCAAAGCATTTCTGTAAGCATGCAAATATTTTCCATTGCCAGCATTTCTGCATCCACTAATTGAGGACATTACTGGTGTGGAATATTGGGTGTCCAATCTTACATATCAACAATAAAACACAATATTTGGGGTAACTACCCTAATCAAAACCACACTACTTGAAATTCAGGAAAATATTTTCATATTCGTAATTTTATGTTTTCATGGATGCTTATAGACACACAGAGCAGTTAAATAATTGTTTCTACAGCACAGTAGAACGTAACAGCAATACACCTTCTCTGATTTTAAAATTATAAAGAACGTTCTGTATGAATACAATTTATTGCTTCTCAATTAAGCAAGAATCAAGCAATGCTCGAAAGGTCATTGCTCTTTTGTTATTTTTCACTTGTAAGTCATTGCTACAATTGCATATTCTAATAGAGGTAGTATAGCCTCTACTGTCTCCTGATAGAACCAGGATGTGACAACTAAAACTTTAGCAAAAGCTTTGCTTGCAGAAAATACACATTAAATGCACGATGAGATCTGGAACCTTTAATCATTTCCAAGGGAATTTTCAGAAGGTCACTGAGTGCAGAAAATTTCACTTTCACAGTACAAGGAAATGGTCCGGTGGAAAAGCTGCTTTATTAAGCTCCCTCTACAGCTGCAACTACAAAAAGGCTTCAATACAAAGGATAATTCTTTTCCAGCTGTACTTTCAGTTTCACTGGGAAGTTTGCTGGCAAATAGTGCAAAAATGTGTTGAAAAATGCTGAATGAGAAGAAAACTTAAGCTATTGTTTTAATAGAAATGGAAGAAATAGAGTCCTTTGAGAGGAAAGAAGAGCATGAGCTAGGTTTTTACAAGTTGGTAATACACGCAACACAGGAATCTATTCATCCATTTAGGTTTAGAACTGTGTCAAAACCACAATAGTATGCAAACAGCATGGCTTTGCACAGGCTGATTTGTACTTCAGGGTATTGAAAAAAGTTCTTTAGCAGGAGGAATATACGCTAGAAGAAAGTTCTCATGTATACATTTCTGGAGAATGAAGACTTCAGGCTCCGTAAAATATAATAAGCCACAATACTACTGTCTGTATAGCGGAGGTCCTAAGAAAATACTCAGTAGGTCTTAAGAAAACAGTTCCTGAACAGTAAAAAGAAACCTCCCCGTATTTCCTCAGCTGGAGGAACACTATTATTTTGGACTACTTTAGTCTGAGGATTTTGAAATATTTTTTGCTCCAAAAGCCATCCAGTTACCGTCAAACTCCTGCATTTACTGCCCCATTCATTTCTACCTAATCTCACATGACACAGATCAGAGTTACAACAGCAAATTTTACTTGAATCTTTATATAGACAGCATACCTGGTAAATGCTGAATGCCTCTTCCAGTAATTGAAAATCATAACTATGGGGGGAAAAAAACTCCATATTGCACATGCATGACTCGAGGCCATTTTCTTCTAGGAATTTTTCAGGTTAAAAAGAAACCTGAGGCAACAATAGGCTTTAGGGAGAGCTTAATCCTGAGAAATAGAAAATAGAGTCCAATGCAACCAGAATATTTTGCTACTTGATGCAGTTGCTTCAGCTTCATTCACCGCATCAACTCTTCATATATTTGGCATCATTATATTTCCACAACAAGTGTTTTTATGTAAACAGAGATTTAAAGAAGCTTCAGAGAATATCAGGTAATAATCCAAGATACTGACAACACTACAAGTTTCCCTGAATATGCTTTTTCCCCACTTGTGCCTGCATGCTATGTGGCATATCATGCAAGGAAACCTGTACGAATGCAAAAAATACAAAGTCCCTCACACTAAAATAAAATTTCCAAACAATTTATAAATATTTGTGTTCACTAGGGATCACCACAAATTGTGGCAATGAGGAAGAACAAAATTCTAATCATCATACTTGGGGATTGTTTTGTTTGTATTCAGAAATTTGACTAGTAATGGTAGTTGCTTTTTTTCCCCACATAAACAGATGTGAACAGTCATGATAGTTATAGAAATGACTTATGATCATATTAATTTAACTTCAACTGCCTTTGCAAATGGCAATCTATGATGGAAATCCTGAAAATATAGATTGTTGTATATCTAGCATTAATGAAGAGAAAGAAACATCAGAAACTTCTGTACTATATTGGCTTGGTAGTTAATTTATGTAATAAAAATTCTATGAAAAAATGTTTTAGTCTTTAGTCATATCAATAAAGGTATTAGACAATGCAAGTTAAGCATCAGTCTTTCAGCCAGGGAACACCAACCTAAGCATAATTTGGACAAATTCTGGATTACTGTTAAAATAAATAAGGTTTTACTCATTTTTTATGCCCATTTATTCAAATATATCATCCTCCAATGTTTGGTATATAAAAATTCAGAAGCAGTATAAACAATTATATACATTTTCTTAATGACTAAATTCACAGACAAGCTGCAACTAGCACAGCTTTATGTCTGAAATAATTTGAGTTCACTTCAGCTGTCACTGGTGATATGACCAGAATACTAATTCACTTTAACACAGCCTACTTGGACAAGCTCTCTCTGTAAGGGTGTCTTTTCCAGAAATTTAGAATTAAAGAATGTGTGATAGTACAGTGATTTATTTATTTAAAAGCTTATGAATAAATAGGAGACTCCTAATGATGCACTGACTGCCAAAAATGCTGGCAAGGATCTTACATGCACATTTGATGTCAGTGGGCTCTTCTATACAATTCTTTGGACATCAGCTATCTTTCTAATGTACCAAAGCATCTGTAAATGCACATTGTCAAACACACAAATACGTGCAGATATAAAAGTCACAAAGAATGTCTGTACTGTATAAAGACTGTGATAAATAAATGAAGATTGCTAACTCTCAGTCAATTAAAAACATAAAAATACAACCAGTGTATTTTCAGATATTCATGTTTATCACATAGTATGAAAAGAGAAACGCCAACATTTTACTTACAACCACATTTTTGTATTTATAAGAAGCTAGAAATAAAAGACTTTTTATTTGATTATACTTACAAAATATGTAAAAGTTTCTTTGCTTCATCAGCTACTGCTTAACATTGTGAAAGAAGGGGGAAAAAAAAAAGAAAAATTGATAGTACTGCAAAATTGTATCTTGTACTGTGAACTATCTTAGTTGTACTTTCCAGGCCAGAGGTGTGTGAATGTTTGTTTTTTCACTTAAGTGCGTCAGAGCTCCAGGATAAGAGTTGCACAATATGTTATCAATGGATTACTGATTGGAATTAATTTATGCACAGTCCATTAATGAGAGAAAAAATATTCTTAATCTTCAATATGCAGTTATTAAAAGTCTGATACCATCACCTACTTTTAAAACATCATTACACCTTTAGACCGAAGCTCAGGAACTTTAGGAGGTCTCTTCCCCTCTGCTGACCCCACACACCATTCACCTCTAGGAAAGGGCAGAGAAGCAGCAAAGAACATGGGAGTGGGTCAGTCTGAAGGAGGTACAACTGCAGGTATTTTAGGAGTATCAGCACCTGTCACAGGCAAAAAAAACCCCAACAACCCTTCCAGCTTGAAATGAGAACACTAACAGGTGGCAGATAATCAGGTATACGTGTATAGGAGGGTTGAAAGTCAGAAATTGAATTTTTGAAGTGTCAAGCAGACTTTTACTAATTGCCAGCTGCAACAAATACAGTCAGACTGTAAATATTTTATAACAGCTGGAATAAAAGTGGCAACTCACAAATCTTCCAATTTTTAGAGGCATAAGAGAACCACAAATTAGGATGCTTATCACACATTGTGCTTCAGCACGCTGGCTACTTAGATTGAGAAGTCCAAGGCCTTGGGGTTGTGGAAAGAAGAGGAGAACAAAATGAAGGAAGCCTGGAGAGAAGGTGGTGAAGATCCTTGTGGAAGGAAAAATCCTGGAAGTGGGAGAAGATATGGGAGATCAGCCAGCTGGGTGGAGTCAAATGTGAGGGCCATCCAAGGTCCTTGGCCAATAATGCCCAAGATGGGGAAGTACAAGCAGCACAGGAACCAGTACAACTTTCTGCCCAACCATTCTGGGCCAGCAACAATCTCTGTGCAGGGAAATTGTCATCTAATGATGGTTGTGTTGTGGAGACAATGTTAGTGAATGTGTGACATTATCAAGTAGGGGAAAAGCTCTATTCTAGTAGGTTCTTAAATAAATCCTGGTATATAAATCAACTATGGGTGTTTACAGTGTCTAACTTGTGAGAGCACTTAATAATTTAGGCATCATATATATTTTATAATTACGGTATCAGTATATATAACCATATATTACTTTCAAGTAAAATGAATGAATTTTTGAAATGCAAGTAATTTCAACCACACAAAGCATGTACTGTGATGTGAATTACAAATGGACATAACCAGAATTTTGTAATTATGGAAAAAATGCCCTAAGGTTTTTCTGCCTTACAAACCAGAGAATTCTACTAAAGTAAGTATTGAGCTTTATTTTAGTTCCATACTGCAGTAATAATTTTCTTCTTACCAGTTTTCCTTTTATGTACACATTTCAACATGAAATTAGACAGCAATAACAGAACTTCAGGGAAAAAATAAAATCTGAGTCTTAGGATTCTGAGCAAGTATTCTGCTCAAGTACAGTGATTGCTGTTCTGCCCTCCTGCTCATTGCAGAATTTCACAGCTGCAGGAGCTTAGAAGAGCACAGGAATCTGCAATGTACTGCCAGAATATACTGAGAGCCTTCTGGAAAGAACTGGTACAGGCTTCCTGAGATCATGGTTAGGAGAGACATTTTTATTTCCAGCCTCCTCCAGTGGCTACTGGAAGGGCAGAACTGTTCATTTTCTGCTACAACAATCAATAGTCTTTGTTTCCAAGGCTAGTGATTATGGGCATTCAAAAGATCTCTCCCTAAACGACTTCTGCTTCTGCACAATCTTCAGATAGCGACATCTGCATCTCTGTCAGATGGCCAGACACTATCTTGCTACTGCATCCCTGCAGGCACTCTAGAAACTCTCCAAACAGAAATAACAGAGAAATTCATACTAATTTATTTCCTTTTGGGAGTACTTTTACTGTATGAACCTGGGGACAGAATTTTTGCCAGCTAAGAGATCTGGTAGATACCAGTCTGTTAATTTCATCTTTTATTCTGATCAGTCACCACACCTCACTCAGCTCAAACAGCAGCAAATTTAATAGGGAAATGTGACCACAGATTACAGGTGTCTGACATGATTGGTTTTGTTCAGACTCGTATGCAAAGGACTATCTGCCCACCTGTAGATGCTTGCATAACTGACTCTCTTAAGTGTTCCTTGTAAAACATAACAAAAATCACATCCAAAACCAGAGAGAGAGCAGGTATTGCTCAAATACAGAATTTAAAGAGCGAAGACACAAGATTTAAGTAAAGTTCCATAGTTGCATCATGGATAATACTATATGAACTTTCAGTCACAAGAATCTCATTTCAGTCCTAAAAAGGCTTTCAATACATATCCCAATTTGTGAAATCCAGGATATACTAGATCTGTAACATAATTTGAGTGACACTTGTTCTGCAATTAAAAAACTTTCTCACAAGTTTTAGATATTTGATTAATTATCTCTTAAATTTAGATTTAAATGGGGCAAACATCCCATTTAAGATTATGAAAGACTTTGAACATCACCTAGACATGCAGATTGGGGTTTGGTAAAGCTTAATTTTATAAACTCTGACCTAAAATCTTGGACCAACACTAACTTTTCTTAGGTTTGCCTGCATACACAAAATTCAAAGCTTTTGGTAAACTCGTCAAATGTTGTGAAGCTCTACCAAAATGCACAAACTAGTTTGTTTGCTCTTTGGGAATGGATTTACCTCCGGGAATAGAAGGGCAAATTTTCAGAGGCAAAAGTTTTAATTTCTGGGACTCACACTGAGTTTCAGTCCAACCAATATGGTGATATGGGGAATCATATCTGCAAGACTTTCTAAAGAAACCAGTTGCATTCTGTGTGTGACCCTGAGGCTGGTGCTTGGTTTCTATCTCATTCTGGGTAAGCTCAGACTGCCTACAAATCTACTGGTCAATATTCCAAACCTTTTGGGAAGGATCCAGGGCATCCCTTTGTCGATTTCAGCCCTACGAGGCTGGTGGCAGAGATTTCCCAGATATATCTGCATGGTGGAAAATGTGCAAATCCAGTAAAACCAGACAATTTTTTGAAAGAAATTTCATTCAAGTTACCAGAGAGACAATTCTGCATGCATTTTCAAGGATAGATGTTACAGAAAGGCAACTTTTTTGTCCTTGAGGCTTCCTTCATGGCCTCCCTGCATGAGAGGTGCATGCCAGCTAAGGAAGAGTGTTGATGCATGCAGAAGAAATCACACTGTGCTGCGACTCCGTGTTCTTAAGAGATGACAACCATGTAAATAAGAGAGCCAACAGTGATGCATCATGTGGTTGAAATAAACTGGAAATTCATTCTGCCTTACATAAAACTTACATAAATGTAAGTTACAAAGTGGTTTGGTTTCTTTTAGATGACCTGAAACCATTAGCAGTCTGCAGTAGCATTTCAGCGTATTGGAATTTTAAGCTATTATATATACATATGACAAAATCCATCTAAGGTTTCCTTCTTCATCTGTATACGGCTAACTTAAACCTAGGTTTCTTCCTTTCAAGTTACTTCATGACAAATCATTGGAATGAAATGGAAATTCAGCTCATCATTAAGGCCTGTAGTATATAACATACAAAATGTTAGTGGAGTGTCAGGAATATATAGGCATCTTTGACTCCCCCATTCAGTGGTTAATTTCTCTCAGAGATGTCAAGTGAATTTGCAGCAGAGGGTGAGAAAAAGGACAAATACTCATATAGTATCTTATGATCTTTGTAAAGTTATAAGGTAAGCAAAACAGTAAGGTACAGAGAAAGACCTATTTTTGAGAAGTGTTCTAATACTTCTAAAACAAACAAAAAATACCATTGCTGAGCATCAGTTATAAGTATTTTTTAGGCCAAATTTATCTGACTACTGATTAGCCCAGAAAGTAACAGCAAGAGTTTGTGACATTTTTATTTCTACTATCTAAAATTCTTCTGCTTACACTTTTAATTAGTACACTTAGCAATCTATCATGCACACAAAATGAAAACCTTTTTACATATCTGAGTGGTAATAATTAGTCTTGTGAAAGCAATGTAATTATTATCATTATTGTTTTAACTGAGAAGCACTACATACAGACGTATATGCTTACAAAGGCACATGCCAAAAGTACTTCTAGAACCTAAAACGCATACCAGAGAGGCAGTTACCAAAACTACAGGTCGATTTTATATTACTAGTGAACCAGGAGGACAGGTTGTTCTGTGCCACTAAGGGGAGGAAAGAGATAATATATACATGAGGTAGTGGTGTAAGAACTGTCAGCAGGATGTCTTACCATGTACTAATGATCTTTTCGAATTAATATTAATATGTATAACCTACTGCATGTCACCTTGTATTTTATGTCTCACATCTTAATATTATTATTTTATTAATTTTAAAATATAAAATGTATGTGTTCAGACTATCCATCTATGTGTAAAATCAAGATCTTTCCTACCACATAATGCAATGTATAGTCCTGTGCCCAGGCACTAGGAAATTCCCCTATTGACCAAGTCCACAGACCAATGACTTTTGGCACCCAGCCAGATATGCACAGCATTCACACATGACTTGTGTGCCCAAAGCAATCTAAAGATTGTTGGTGCTTTGTGGGGACATACCAAAACAGGGAGGGTATACAGCACATAGAAATGAGCATGAGGGGAATTTGAAAATTCCCTACTATGACAATGCTATTGGCAATAAGGTTTTCACTAAATGTGGATAGTTTTCACCAAAGGAAGAATTCAGGGAAAGCCATTCAAACTTGCTGTCATGTCAAATGACAACTGTCTCCTACTGAAGGAAACAAATGAAGGAATTTCAGAAAAAAATATTAAGTCTAAAAAGATCCCTGCGAAGACTTGAAAGAGGGGACTGACAATAAAATTTAAGCGCAAAATAAAAAAGCATGAAAAAATGCTGAAATTATTGCTACCATTTGATCAAGAAGGAAACAAAGTAAGATGAAGAAAGAACAGGAACAGTCTTTTCATAGTACAGCCACATTGATATACTAAGAGCAATTTTGGTTACAATTCTTTACCTAAACATACTGCCTGATTTAAATGCTATAAATAAATGCTTATACTTGCATTTTTCACTAATTTGATTCAAGTTAAATATGATTTCATCAAACAGATAATAGCAGGAATTCTTCACAAAAGAGCATGAAGAATTTATAATTTTTAAGGCCTTGGGAAACCTTAACAATATGCCCACCACATCTTTCACTATATCAAATAGGAAACAAAGCACGTCCGCACTGGAGCTGCACAGGTCAGATAAAAGCTGATGCAGAGGGGTTCAGGAGAAGCAAAAGCAGCTTGAGTAAGACTTGAGACATTCTGGCATTCAGTAAAATATTGGGATACCTCCTTCACCCCAAGTGCCCTAGGGACAGAATGCAGGTAATGGAACAGTAAGGGGTCCACAAACCACATCAGTAAGTTGAACCACACAAGGTGACTACAAGTTCTTCAGCAATGAATTAGAGAACGTATGGCTTGTCTTCTGGAAGTCTGCATGCCATATTCAGAATAAAAGAAAGTGTATTATCAATTAATTATAAAACCACCAACAACAAATAGACTAACTCTGTGCAAGTTACATTTCTGCAGCACCTTCCCATTTTCTATGTCCACTGGTTTCCAGTCATTTGGAACTAGAAGGTGAATACTAGCATAACAAAGGAGAAATAATGACAATGTCTCACATTCATCCCTTAAAAAAAATAATTCACCATATAAAGCTGCAGTAAGGTATCACACATAACTGTTAAAAGCTGATCCTGAACTCATGCATGGAAACAAACTTTTAGAGCCAATTCCCAAACATGTCAGGAAACTCGCTGTGGAAGATGAAACCCCATCTCTTCCACAGTAAAAGCAATAAAGCAAATCTTCTCCCTTACATATAAAAGTTTTTAGGTCTTTTTTTTTCCTTTCTTTTTTTTAAAACTTTTATGAGATATCATCCCTGTTAGAGCTAGTGGAGAAGAGAAAAATAAAGAAAGGGGAAAGTGAAAAATCAAGACTCAATTTTGTTTCAATTAAAAAAAAAGAATTAAAAAAATAAATCACTAAAGCCTTAAGATTTCACACTCAGTCTTTTTTTCTATTGGGGGGGGGAATAATTAATTTTACCTACTTTTCTTAATATTTGTTATACTTTGTCTTTATCCCTTCATACTTTTCCGAAAGCTTTTCATGTGTCCCCTTACCTTTTGACTAAAATGTATTAATCTTCCTTTTCTGCTCTCCCTATATTTTCCAGTTCAGCTAACCATGACATTATTTTTATTGTTACTTGGTTGCTTCCCTTTTCTTTTGAGAGCTATTTTTTTCCTAGCCTTACATCTTTAACTGTATCATGAAGGCACTTGGCTTTTTTCCTATTTCTTTCATTCTGTTCACTTGGAGATACGATCAGTCATGCCTTAACCAGTGTGCTTTTTAAGACTGCTCAACTGTGTTCCATTTTGGCAGAATTTTCTTTCTTTATTTTTTCACCTTACTAAATTTCTCAATGTTTTTCAAATTGCTTTCCCGGGCTCTAAAACACCTGTATGGCTATATGCTATTAAAGCTATTGCTTCTAGGTTAAATTCAAGAAGGTGGCTAACACAGGTATTAGATGTTCTAATTTCACAGTTTCAGGTAACTCATAACAGTTTATTTTCTTATTTTCAGTAACCTTACTGTTACTTACATTTTTTGTAATCAAATTTTCCTATGGCATTTAAACCCCCCGCAGTATTGTATCTTAGGAAAAACAAATGCTCAGTCATACTACAGATACTCAATCATACTACATATGTTGAAAAAAACAAATCAATGCAAATGCATTTTGACAAAAATAACAATTAAGAAAGTACGCAGATAAGAGAAAATATAACATACATACATATATAATCTTTTATAAACAAAGAAGGAATTAAATTTCTATTTCACAAACGTTATTTTACAGTTTTTCCGTTATTATTCAGAGTACCATTATTATGCTTGGCACTTCACAGATGCCTTTGAAAATGAGGTCATTGCCTTGAAGAGCTTATAATTAAAACCCCTGTGAATTACACACTAAGTGAGGATAGTACATCTATCTGCCTGTGAGCTATACAGACCATATTATTCAGTGTTACATATTACATATTTAGATTACTTTGAGTTCTAGTTTGTATGTGTTCTGACATGAAAATAAAACCAAGTAAATGGTGGAAGATTTAAGAAATAATTCTAGCCAGATAACTGTTCTCTTATTTGCTTTTTCACAAATGTAAGCAAAATGAACGGGTTACCAAGACAACCATTTCATGAAATCAGATTGTCAAAACCTGTTAGGAAACGTACTCTATAAAATGAGCCTTTGGCTAGGTGAAGTCAGCTGATATGATGTAACTCTAAGATTACCTCATGATTTCAATTAAAGCAAGTTACACCCATTTGGTCTGTGAATGTTGACCATTATCAAAGTCCATAATGGTCATCTCCAAATTGTTAACACTGAAAATAAATAGTCCAAAGTCTAGGGAACTTATGAGAACACAGCAGTTTCACTATCCCTTTCCCCTTCCCTGTTCTTCAATACTCATTTTCACTGTGCTGACCACCACAACTGAAAGCATACTGTTGCAGAGCTAATAGAAAAAAGGCTAAAATTTTCCCAGCCAGAAAGCTGAACTGAAGAGACTGTTTAGTATTCATAGTATCACTTCTCCTTCCTTGCCCTGCCTAGGCAACTAGGGAGTTAGATCCTGTGTATATAAACCAAAAAGAATAGCGTGATAAGAATAAAGGACCTGCAATTTCCATTTATTTTTGTCACTCCATCTTTGCATCTCTTTTTCAAGTTCACACATCTAAAAGGAGGACAAAGATTTCACTTGCCATAGAGTTTTAACTTGCAGTCAGTATTACTATCAAATGAATGATGAGTTGAGAACATCACAAACAATATCCCTGGGAAGTGCTGGATACTGACCTCTTTGCAACTGGGGGGTGAGTGGAGAAAAAAAAAGCTACAGTTTATTTCTGTTTGTTTATGTAATATATGCCCTTCACACACATGTAAAGAGCATTTTGTATATTAAAACACAGAAGTAAACACACAGATTTTAAAATGGTGCACTGTTTCTTACACAGTGCACCATTGGAACTTTTCCTTTAAAAAATAATTAAGCTTAACTACAGCTTCTGAAACATTCTGAAATTTCTTTTAGCAGAATTTCTGGAATCTCTGGAAAACACTAAGAGCTCCAGATGGAAGAATTTTTTGAAAAGCTTGATTCAAAAGACTTCTGAATTTTGGCAGATAAGTGCTGCATATGTTGTGTGGAGGTGATCTCCTGTGGGGGACAGGAAGATGATCTCTTAATGCACATTCACCAACTGTCATAAGGCTGAAAAGAATATGCATGTATTGTGCAAAGATACTTATCAAAATTTCAAACCCCTGTTTTTCAGTGCAAAAGCTGAAATAAATCCTAAAAGTGAACTGTCATGTTCTTTAGGGGATGAATTAAACATGCTGTTAAGTGTATACACCATTGAGAAATAAATGTGGTCCTTCTTAACCCATATTTATATAATTCTCTTTAAAAAATACACTTCCAACAGAATATTTTATTTGGGGGAAAAAAGCGCACCCTAAGCATGCCAGCATTACATGCAACAATCCAGCTGATATTTTCAGACTAAGTGAAGGTACAACTCTAAACTAAAAGTAAAATAACCAGACTGAACTAAATAATTAACTAGAACAAAAAGATAATTCTGTTTAAACAGTGATAGTAAGCTAACCTCTCCACTTAAAAGGTTTATTGATTTATTGTAATACTTTTAAAAGATTCACAGATGTGTGGCCTAAATATGTAAAAAATTCACAGAAAGAAAACAAATTCTTCATTTCCTGTGACACTTTTTTACCGTAAAGAAACACAGAGCTCCCACTGGGACAAAAGAGGTTTCAAACTAATTCAGTTGTGCCACTTGTTGTTGATGATATACATAAAGTTCCCTCTATAACAAATGGGTCAAACCTCTATACCAGGATGAAGTGGCATAGCACATAAAACTATTTTGGAGAACATTCACAAACATGGTTTTCCTTAGAAGGCAATGAATGCTCTTACAGAATGGGGGAGAAGTAGGATCCCTATAGCAGATAAGGATCTCAATGCTCACAAGGAGTTATTGGTCCCCAGATGGCCACCTAACTCTCACTAGTGTTCTGTAAACTCTTTCAGTACAGTCATCAAGTCCTTCCCTCTTATGCAAAGCTACACACAAGATTTTCAAATAGCTTGTGAAATACTACAGTCATTAACATTTAACAGAGACAACTCCATCATACAGATGGCCTTGAAGAAATGGCTTATATTTCAAAGAGAGACTAACCACTGACACCTCCCTCAGGCTTATACCATAACATTCTTTCTTAGCAGGATGAATTATACTCACAACACAGAACAAAAACATACACACATTTCCCATGAACAAGTCCCATAAACAAATTTCCAGAGAAATACAGAAACCCACTAAGGCAAACGGTCTCAAAGTTTTCTTTGCATATCACTATTTTATGGAATGGAAGGCAGGCAGCAAAAGCAGCTTTCATCATCAAACATTTGCCTAAAAGAATGTATTCTAAACTTCTAGATTGCAAATTATATAAGTTTTTATTGATAAACAGACATGATTCATGTATATACTGAACATGAAGAGCACAGAAAATGGAAAAACATGTACCTGTCAGACAAACAGACCATAAGTTTCTGTGAAGTTAATGTAAGGAAAGAAGTCTCATGGACGAGGATCCTTACTGTACAAGTTTTAGGTGATGTCTTATTTTTCACAGATTAGAAGAAAATATTATTGATGCAATAGTAAATGGAATTATATTCCCAAAATTCAGAATAAGCATTTTTTCAGAAATTAATTTTAAGTTGAGACACAAGTCATAGTAACTTGATGAAAGTCGTTGAGGTTTAGTAGTTTTAGTACCTGTGGTCCATTATTAAAACTCATTATTAAATAAGCCTGGTCAACATGTCTTAATGAGAAAATGTGAAACAAATCAGTTTTTGAAAAGAGAAATTACCCATAACTGGAATTTATACTAGAAATGTGAGGTTATGGGGAATATCCAACGGAAGATATGAGTAAATGGCTCCAGAACAGATCTAAAAGCTACACATTTAAAAATTTTCAGGCAGCTTTAAAAATGACACCATCGACGTAACACAGGCCCAGCTGTTGTCTTGGTTCCCAGGAGGGCCAGGACAGGTTAGGGAGACCAATCATGGGCCACAGCTTGTGACTGAGGAAAAAACATGTCCTTAAAGACAAAGTTTGGGAAATGCTTCTCTAATAGATATAAGGCAGTACAGAACCATACAATAAGCAGCTGTGCTGCACTGAAAGTTTTACAACAAATCTCAACATTCCAGTCTCTCCTGTTGCCTAGTATGGGATAAGTGCCTACTGTGAGAGACACTGTTTATATAGGAAGGATTAAATAACCTGAAAACCAAATTTCAACAAATTATCTCTTTTCATATCCTCATTTTAATATTTACAGGGAAAAAGAATTAACAGCAAATAACAAAAAACCCTACAAACAATATTCACATAAAATCAAGATCATTTGACAACTGAGTATATGACACCTTTTCTAAATATATCAGAAGATCCATTTTTCATTGAATCTTAACTCTCTCACTGACACAAATCTGAAAGCATACTTTTTAACTACAGCTCAAATTATATTTTTCGAGTGAGAATCATGTACATTTAAAAAGATTCAAAGGAAATAAATGTAATTTTCTTAAACAACAAATATCAAGATTATTTATCAAAGGGCAAAAGCCTTTTGTTAAATCATTTATAAAAAAATGTTGCTATGCAGTTAATTTCTAAAGCATGTTGGGCTTTTATACTTTTTTTAATATACATTAATTGTATGCCAATTACAGATTATTTTAAAATTATGAAAACAGAAACCAAAACAAATCCTCTCACCCAGAAGTAATTTGATTGGCACATCCACATATTTTAGACACAAAATTCTGGATTGTTTGCACAAAAAATAAAGCAAGCAAACATTCTTTTTATTCAAGATAATGTTTATGAATTCAGGCCAGAGACCCTATGGAACAGGCTATACAACTTACTGTTGCACCTCAAAATTAACAGACATCTTGGAAACAAGGTGAGGACTTTCCCACATTTTCCATGCTTTATACAGAGCTAATGAAAAGGTCTTTCTAGAGCCACCATACCCTTTCCCTCTTCTATCTTCTTCTACTTTACCCAGCCAAAGTGCCTTCACAAAAGCAGTTCAGAAGAATTTGTCTGTAATGAACTATAAAAGATTGAAGAATTAGTAAAGAATTAATGTCATTCGTAAAAAAAGGATTAAATGTTTTTGACTGGGTAATCCTGCCTACATAATTTAGGATACTGTTAGATATAGAAGAAAAAGGCAACAGTTATTATAGCAATATAACTATGGATGGAGTCTATCTTGCAAATACCATTGCTCCATTTGCTGACAAAGCAGAGCAGCATTATGTGTTTAAGTACACAATAAGAAACAGTAACAGAAATATTTTTAAATTGTACTGTTTCTAAACGATATTATAAATGATGAATTTGAAGCCTTATCTTTTGAGCCACTGACTGTAATTTACACTTACCACAAATGAAATCAAAGTATTTGAAAACTATTAATCCCTGAGAGTTGGCTGTATTTTCGCATTGGCCAAAGTCTCTAATGGCTATTCTTCTAAACTTTAAATTATGACCAAATTAATGGCTATGGACTTCATAAAATGCTTCTACAGAAGGATATGGGAGTTTTGTTGGTAGCAAATTTAGCAGCAGTACCATACTATTCATTCTTCAAATAATAACAAAAAAGAAAAGAAAAAAATCACTTCAAAACCCCAAAAATAACCCTGTCACTGAAATATTTCATTTCAATATTAGAAACTTAATCATCCAATAAAACTTTGTTTGGTATTTGATTAATACAGCAAACATACTTATCTGATCATTGTTATCTGAAATCCATCTTTTTAACAGACTTCTAGCAGTTTTAGTTGCAGGGATCTGCTTTCTCAAGTCCTGAACAAAAAGACTATTTAAACAGTATCACAAATGCAGAGCTTTAGGAGCTGTAACTAGTGAATACATACCTCCAAGATACTATATTATTATTTGTTACTTAAAGGAATAGAATATTCCAACAAATATATAGAAACATTCAGCTCTTCATTTCGGAAAATACATTTTTAAAAATTGGACCGTTTTCTGTATTCTGGCTGTAGCCATAAGATCATAGAAAGTAGGACTAGATAATATTTCAGGAGGTCACTTGGACCACCCTTTTGTCATAAGGCAAGATAAAGTCAGCCTTTACCCCTTTACAGCAAATAGATTGATAACAGCAAATATACTTAAATAAGTATAGTTTGGCAAGGCATTCTTCAAATTAAGATCAACCATGATTTTTTTTCTGCAGTCAGCCAGTCAGTATCAACTACATCCCAAGCACAAACTAGTGCCTTATTTTGAAAGAAATAGTAATACCAGTGAAACAGTAGTAAAAATTATGCATCTCAGGGAAGTTTTAGAATTAAAGGTTACTATAATTAGTAGACAGACTATAGATTATTTACAGTTTAATGCAAAAACCCACAATATTTAGGAACAATACAGATAAATAAAAATAAATTTACTAAAATACGACTTTGCATAGCAATTTATAGATGCTTCTCTTGGATAATTAAATTTTCTCAAATTGCTATCTAATAACATTTATATCTATTTCAATATTTTGGAGACAATTTTCAACAGACATTGAGTTAAAAAATCTTTGTACATAATTTATGACTTTTTTGAAGGTTCAAAACTTTTGCACTTCTAGAACCACTGGACAGTAATACTCACAAACATATTCCTGGTTATACTAGAATCTTATGTTGACATCAGTGTCTTCAGAAGTTTCAGTTTACTATATAGAATATTGAAACCGCCCATACAGGGAGGCTCCTCTACTCTTAAGAAAAAGAAATTAGTCTGAAACCCACCTTCAAAATAAGGTATAAAACTACAACATCTTAGATACGATTCATCTGCTAAGTGCTGGCAAAAGTCCCCTTTTCAATAATGATCACATTTTAGTTCAGAAAGAAACTGTTCCACATGAGTTAAAAATGCAGCCTTCATTAGACAATTCTCACAGCCTTAGGCTCCTGGCATACTATCTAGGAATTATCTCTTTTTTTAAAACTTAAAAGATTATTTTTTTTCCAATAGAGAATAGCCATCCATCTAAAATAACAAAATGCAGCAGTAACAAAGCCATAAAATAGGCAGGGTGAAATTAGATTATATTGTTACTGAAATCACAAGGAAAAAAAAAGAAAAAAGAAGAGAGAATTACAAGCCTTAGATAAAAAAGGCCAGACAGTCAGGGAAGAGGTGGACATTTCTCTATGCTGTAATGTCTTTATGAGAGAACATGCATATCACATGGTCTCTGTTAACAGCATTGTCAAGTAAGTGTTATTACAGAAACGTTGTGCAGAGGAAGTCAGTTTATCAAATACACTTGCCTGACACTTGAAGACATTTTAACTTGGTCACTTTAAAAGCTTAGAAAGCCTTTTAGAAGTTATGCCTATTGGCCAGTAATTACTTGTGGAAGGGAGGGAAAACCAAAGAAAATACTACATTTAAAATAATCTTCAAACAAATTAAAAAGTAAACTTAAAAAGTTACTGAGTAACTGGCACTGGCAAACCTGTTAACAATCATTTTTGCACTATAACCACAGGGTGGAAAATATCTGCGCAAAGGAAAGTATGGGCAACACCATCACACATTCAAAGGCAAATAAATAAGGATGCTCAGCTAGAAAATAAATCAAACACACAAAACAAAACAAAAACACAAAACAAATGAACAAAACCCAAAATAAACAAAACCCCAAAACTAAACAAACAAAAACTCCAAATAAACAAAAGCACAAACCAACTCTGCATATAAACCATGAATAAAGGTGCGCTAAAACAGAGTCCATCCAAAAATTAATCACGAGTACCATATACATTAATAACTATCACGTTGTTCTGAAGCCTTTTCTAAAGTTGGGTTTGTTTGCCAAGACTGAACTTTTCACCAGAAATTCGCATTTGTGGTAATGAAGTGGGGTTGCCCACATGAAGCAGTTGGATGAATGCAGAGTATTAATGCTTTGTGTGTGAATTCTTAGATACACACAATTTAGATTTGTATGTCCAGGTTAGTTGATCATTCAGAAGTAATCCCATTTCCAATTCAGTTAAGCAGAAATACTTACAGAAGAAATCATAGTTTTCAGTCAAGTTTTGACTACTTGATATCATGAAGCTGGTTATCTGTGGCCTCCCTGAAGATTGGCAAAACATGAGCAAGTTTTGCAGATTGTAATTCCTAAACAGAACCCAGAGAGAAGCACAGAGGGTGTTGCCTCCTGGTACGCTTCCAAGCAGTAAAACTCCATATCGCCTACTATTGTGTATTTTAGGAACAACTTACATACTTATAAGACATAAAAAAATAAAGTCTCTCATTCAAAGGGGGATACTTACGCTTCAATAAAGCACTGAATAGATTCAACTGCAAAATTCAAAATTCAAGTGTATGAAGTATTTGTTTTAAAAGACTAAAGATTTAAAGAATTTTAAGGTTACATGTCAGTGCTAGAGCAGAAATGTAAATCTGAGTACCCTTGTGCATACCTTAGTGCATTCATATATCTATCTAAAGTATGAATATGCTCCAATTATTCTCTAAAGACTTTTTACTTTCTGTGGCCAAGTATTTAGTTGCCTTAAGTAATATAATGCAAAATATTTTTTTAAAATTAGCTACACCATACTGTGCAAATTAATATGCAAAAGAAGTGAGAAATTCAAGTCACATGTCTTTTTTATGTAACTCATACAAACTAGATATTTATCATGACACTTGGCATACAAACAGTGACTCAGCTAGTCAGGAACACAAAGGAGGTGAATCCAGATGGGGCTGTAAAAAAAAGATGATTTGCACTAATGAGGACAGTTTAGAAAACTAAAATTTGGATGGGTTCCATACAAGTCAGATGAGAAAAATATTTCTGCAATGCCTTAATTTAGTTTATATATAACTTTTTCAGATACTGATTCTATAAACATTACAAGGATAGGCTTTAAAAATAATAATAAACCCCCCACCCTAAAAAAAACAAAACCAAAACCAGTCCTTGAATCAAATATCTCCTCTATTATACTACTGGCAGGTTTCTTTTTATTCATCTTTTCATATTATTCCTATTGCTTTTCACCCTGGAAACCTATGAAATGGACATCTGAGTAGTACCCCTAGAAGAGTAATACTAGAAGAGTAGTACTACTATTCAGTTGCAATTTGATGTTTTCACATTTAGATAAGAGCTATGTACACTGTAACATCTAGACTCCTGGTATGGCTTGAAAATCACAGCTGAGTTAGTTACCAAAATTTACAGCTCTTATCTGGGAAGTTACATGTAAACTTCTATCCCCTCACATTACATTTAGTCCTAAGTTTTGCACATACAGATAATTAATGCTGGGAACAGGGACTGCCATGCCATGCAATCATCTTCGCCTCGGTGTCTCCGAGCGGAGAGCTCGGAGAGCGGAGGACCACGCCGGGGGATCCTGGCTAAAGTGACAAAAACCACCCAACTGTGGGAAAACAAAAAACCGAGCGCGGAGCCAACAAGCGCAGGGAGAGAGAAGGTGCTCCAGCCCCCCCCCTCACTGAGGGAAACGTGAGCTCCTGCCGGCGGTCAGCGGTGACTCACCGGGGGGCGGGGACAGGAGTGAGAGCGCCAATCAGGATACATCTGTGCTTTGCTAATACAGTATTTATAAAACCTTAGAATCGCATAAGACCTGATTCTAGCAAATAACTGCCAGTGAGTGTTGTATTTTTAAGAAGTAGCTCCCAGTTTACCAAAAATGTTACCTTAATTTTTTTTAGGGTTTTTTTTTTTAATGCATCTAAAAGAGCTGTCCAAGCACACTACAAACTTAAATAACCAAGACTGGAGTTGTATAGCACCAAAGGTTAGTATTCGCAGAGACAAGAAATCTTTGTGGGTCTCAGGAGTATCTCTGTAAGGATTATTGACGTGAAGAGAATGAGAGGAGGTAGCTATTAAAGAATAAACTATAAATATAAATTGGTTTTGTCTTGAATGAGCTGCTGCCAGTATGAAGCTGAAATATATGTAAAGTAGTAGCTTTACCATATGCTAATGAAGACAGAATACCAGACATGCTTATGCAGGAGAAGACCAGACTAATATTTGACTTTACAGTTCAAATGAAATAGACAGGGTTTAAGTGGATTATATCACAAGTACTTTGTGCATACAGAAGGCCTTCAAAACATTCCTAGTATGAAGCCACTTTCACGTAAAAAGTATTCCATTTTACTACTAAGCCTGAAAAGTCAATCCAGGTAAATATATTCAATAATTTATCATGCCAGCAATTTCAATTATCAACAAATTAACCATGCGCACAGTGAGCAGCTTTGTGTTACTTCTGAAGTTTATTAATAAAGGGCAAAGCCGCATACCTACAAATTCAATATGAAGCATTTTGAAAGCGATAAGTACATCACTGTTTACTATAAATACCTACTATATATATATACTAAACCACAATTAATGCAAAACCAAGATTTGATTATGAGATCAACCACTGTCCACAAAACACCGGTACCTGATCGATAGATTGAATGACTGGCTGTCTCACAGTCAGGAGTTGAAATACATTCCTAACAATAGTATGCGTACATTGAGTGTCTGTTTAATTGTGATTAAAAGGACATGCTGATAGGCTCATCACCATCTGTTTCACATCACTGTGTTACCTAGAAGATTTCTAGGAGGAAGACAGTGGAAAAACAAAAGTTAATTGTGAAAGAAAAGTTTTAGGTACCTGTAACATTAACATTTTCATAAACATTATTTTGCATCTATGAATCTCTTCTGCCTCACATCCAGCATGTGCATTCTTTGCCTTCATCATGAAATTATTTCCTCCAACTGATTTGTAGGACATTTATCTTTTTCTGTGATTGTAATGCTTGATACTCTGCTAAGCAGAGGAGTGTCACCTGTCTCAGGAAACAGATGACTGGCTACACACTGGTACAGCCAAGGCTACCATGATCTGACATGTGACTCTGTGTCTGATTAGACAGCCTGGAGACACCTCAAGGTTCAGAGATCTGTATTCTTCTTCAGTATATGAAAATCATTAATTGAAAATAAGGCTGAGAGATTTTTCAAATCATACTTGCCTAGACTGATTACTTTAGCTTTTGCATTTAAAGCTACGGCAGAATATAACTCTGCAGGTAGGAGGGATGCCTAGAAGGATGTGCAGGAGTCTCAGGTGACTGTACTCACTGCCTGAGTGTACTGGAGATTTCAGAGGTTCTCCCTAGCCATTGTGAGAGAACAGAGAGAAGAGTCATTGACCACATCATGCCATTACAGTAGACATGCAACTCAAGAAGTGCTGACAAATATTTTTTACATATTACCGATGCACTTAAAATGACGTTTTTCAGAGTTAACGTATTTGTGAATTTATGTTGAATTCAGCAAATTATATTGATATTGGCCAAAAAAGAAAGACAAAAATTAAAGTTTTAAATTTATATGCATTTTCTGGAGTTAAATTCACTTAGACATTCATGCATGTCTCAGAAAGAAGAAATGCCCTAATTGTTAATCAATGAAGCAATTTTTCTCTTTTCCTGAAGAAAACCAAGGCACCTCCTTTTGTTCGTCAATTTGATTCAGCACATTTTGTTACCAAGATAAACAAATTCAACTGTTATATTCAACAAATTAAACACACAAGTGAAACTGTAGAAATTGCCCAAAAACTGAACAGTGTTGAAATGCAATGCATTCATATTCTATGCTGTGATTATTCAATTTTGTGTAATAAGACAGAAATACAATATATGTAATACTATCATTTCAGCCAGTTTTGATGGTTGCTATAGGTTTTTTGTTTGCTTATCATACATACAAACACGAAACTAAGCAAACTAAGGAGGTTCATACATATACTTCTATATTCATACATTTTTGAAGGGGTAAAAGGCAATTTAAAGTCTTTTTTTTATTGCAGCAGAATTTCTATAATGTAGTTTTTGATATTAAAGCTGCACTAGAAACACTATAAAGATGATTTAATGATGAAAACCCAAAACAGTTTGAAAATTTGTGAAGATTACAAAAATGCAAATAAGAAGTAACAGAGGACACCCAGCCTTTATTGCCAAGTAGCAAAGTCCACTGCAGCCAACTGCTTCTTGCAGCATTCTTATATGAGCAAATTCAGATAACACTAGAACAAAGAGAAGCATAGACCAGTGAAGAATTGCAAAAGAGAAAGATGCAATAACTGATGATAACAAAAAGTGAATAACAAATCCAGAAATACAGATCAGTCACAACTATTGTTAATTATGTAGTTTCATATGAGACATCACTTTTGCTCAGCTTGTTTCAAAGTTCACAGTTTCTGGCCATACAGACCAGTAGCCACACAAGAGACACAATCCCATTCATGCATATACTATGTATTTATGATCCACATTATACAATTAAATGTTAGGCAAACAGAGAACTGATCACTAGGATGTTTTAATGTTATTCCTGACGGATTAGGCTAAGATATGTGCTTTCAACACATTAAAGAAGTCATTCTACACTTGGAAAAAAATTGTTTTGTTCCATCTTAATCACATCTTTTTACTGGAAAACTAAGCATCTTCAGTTTAATTAACTTAAAGTACTTCTTCAATATTTTCTGGACAATGAGGGAACATTTTAAAATTACTGGATCTAATAAAGATTTATTTGGATCAGTGTAGATGAAGTACTCCAGGGAGACAGAAGATTAATTCTGACCATAGAAAAGCCATAAAGAGTGGCATGAACCCAGGTAATGAGGACTATACTAGAATGAAATAGTTAAATATCTATTCCATCGGAAAACTAGCAAGTGTAGTAATAATGATATTAAAAAAGGTATTAAAGATATTCCCTCTCTTCAATGTTGGTTTCCTTCTTTTGTAACCTCAGTATGAGTTATTATGACTGTTAACTAAGCTATTTTCTTCTAGATTCCCTGTCCTATTTAATAGCAGTCACTGGAAACGCATCACAAAGTGATTTGGAATGTACTTACATAAAAAAACCCAACTAACTAGACAATCAGAGAGCAGACAAAACCAAATTAAACTTCACAGAACTTTGTTACTTTATCACATTTTATAGAATTATTCAAGCCTTTATTATGAATACTCCATTTACTAATGAGATATAAATAAAACAGCTTTGTTTTCCCCTCAGCACATTCATCCTATAACATCTTCCATTAACCACTATGAACTATTACTTTTATTTTTCTTTCAAATATCTCAAAGGAAAAAAAAATAAAATTTTAAAATGCCTAATATTTGCATGGGAAAGTGTCAGCTATGTACTTCGTCTTTCATATTTCATTTACAGCATTTAAGATTAAAGCTGTTTAGGCAAGAGGCTCATTTTTTTAAAAAAATTTCATGTGTTTGGCTAGAACCTAATAGATTGTAAGGGCTTTTATAATAAATGCAAATGTACCTATTAAGATCTTTAATTCGGTTTACCACGTATCCTAATGCTATAGAAAAGACTGAAAACAAGTGTGTGCGCTAAATTGAAACACTCTTTTGGAGATTTTAAAGAATCAACAACCACAGAAGGTGGGCATCTGAGAGTATTAGCTGTACTTCTAGAGGACTTTGCATTCATTATATTGCATTTTAAAAAAAATACATTCAGGACACCTTTATTATGATACATAGCTACTACTATTCCTATATTAAGATTGAAGGCTTTTTCATTTGGGTGTCTTGACTTAGACACACTAAGGTACAAGTCAAAAACAACCTTGTATGATGCCTTTTCTGCATACAAAAATTCTAAGGTTCATAGTTTTCCTAGCCAGGGCAAGAGAAAGAATTATGTGTGTCAAAGGAAGCCGTGATAGCTCAGTGCAATAAGGAAACTTTCATATTCTTATTTCAATAATTTATTTAGTGACAGCTTATTTAAAATATGCATGCGAACACTAGGCTTCATCATCATGCTCTCTTTACTGCTCCTTTTTCTTTTCCTTCGTCTCTCTATTCTACTGAATACATTATTACTTTCAGTAAAATCCAACAGTTTCAGTGGAGATGAAACGGCCCCTGTTTCAACCTGGCCTACAGCTTGATTGTAAAAATATGCTCAGGGACACAGGGAATGTGAGTGAGAAGGCAATTGATCCTAAGCATGTGCTGTTAACTATTAACTTAGCACTCTCCACCTCTGATGCATTTTCAGATCACACTTTGCAAGATGAAACCTGTAAGTGAACACAGGCAAAGCCACACTCTGCATGTAGGTGAACCACACAAAGATGTGAAAACCACTAAGCCAGTTACTGGCAGCTCCACTTCCAGGATATCGCTAATGCAACTTAGGTATTTTGGTACATACAAGCCATCAGGATTAGGCAAAACCACATGATGTTTAGTGAGGATCAGATTAAAATGGACATACCTAAACTCTTAACTCCCTTTCGGATAGGTCCTAAGTCTTCAGCTCCTCCTATATTGACAACTGCAAGAGATTCAGGCAGTGAACCTGAAAATATAGTGCTACTGTCCATGACAGCCTACCATGTACACCCACAGACTTTGGGAAGCCTCTCTGCCAGTTCAAAGCTGAGTTGTGGGAGGCTCTCTGGGGACAAGCACCTAGGAATCTTTGGGAGAGAGGGGAAGAAAACAAACAAGCAAACAAACACCAAACCACAATCCCTCCCCAGCCCCAAAACCAAACAGCATGATGAGCAGCTTTTAGATAATTTTGTTGGTTTGTATTCCCACACTTGCTTTTGTGAGAAGTAAGGCTAGATTTTATTTATTTAAAAACAAAGATATGACTATTAAAAGTAGGTCTCTTTGGAAGTTTATTATGTAAATACTTGATGCAAACCCCTGAGGAAGATTGCTGAATATCTTGTGGCAGAAAATGTCAAAATGTACATCTAACATATCTGTGGCTTAAGGTCACATGTATGTTGAAATAATGAGTAAATGCATTCACATATTCTTCTGCGTATGAACTCTGACAAAACTGTGGTCAGGTCTCAACATTTCCACTGCAGAAAGATATCACAATAACAACTGCTTTTCCTCCCAGTCCCTTCATATTTTTTCAGCTTCAGCTTTTATTCTGTCCTGCTGTAGAAGATAAATTATAAAAAAAAAGAAAAAGATACCTTTCAGTTTCCAAAGAAACTTTAAAATAAAAGACAACAGCAGGATATGTTACAATAACTCTTTACTATGCAAATAGGTATTGTGGAGAGAGACGCTTTAATGGCATTCCATTAACTCTGCAAGATCTTAAAATACAGAAAAATGTAAATAGTCTCTGTGATGTTTCAATCCATTAGGCTATGTGCTGTTTCCCCAAGAATGAGACAGAAGTCATATCTTTCAGATACCACTAATTTAAAAAATATAATTGATAAAGACTCTGTAAGATGTCCCTTCTTGCCAGATCTCAGGCAAAAGAAAGATCTTCCCCACATCTCTTTACAGTACTTTAAATATCTGTGTTTCGCCTTCCACTTCTAGCAGGATATTCAAAAGAAATGACAGCCAGGCAAACAAAAAAAGAGAAAGTTATTTTTGCTTAACCTCTTGAAACTATCCTTATCCCTGACAAACTTCACTGATTGGGAATTGGCCCCAGCTTCCTGTGTTCTCATTGCAGGCCGTCTGTTAAAACAGACATCCAGTGAGTAATTTAATTTATGCCTTGCTACAGGTACTAGCTATCTCCAAATATGCTGTCTAAAGGAAGAAAGGACATCACTGTAGGTGAACAAAAACAAATTCCCAAGTCTTCTGACAATCAAAAGTTCGTGTTGGAAAATATGCAACACATTGAAAATTACAGTGCTACATACAGGAAATAAAAGCAGGGGAAGCTGTGAGATTTAAGACTGTGTCATATGTCCTCCACGGTCTTGTGTGTCCACTTGAAAATAAACTCCTTAAGCACAGCCTCTAGAAATTAGTCCCTCCAAGTGACTGGCTGGAGTCCTGGCAGACTTTATTTACTGTCCCTGGCATTTCTGCAGCTCAGCCCCTCATATTATTTAACATGTTCTAATGAAATATGATGTATTTATGTCATGGACCCAAAGAAATTTAAATCACTGCAGAGGCTGATAATTTAAGATCTGACTATGCAACAATGAAGTCTAGGCAGTTTTATCATTAATTTCTGTAAAAGCAGCACAGAGCCTTTCGCCACAAGGACAAAAGAGTTAGAATCACAGGACTACTTGGGTCAAACTGAATAGCAGTATGTCCAGCAATTTGGTTCAGAAGAGAAACAAACAGCGAGAAAGTACTATAGGAAAAAAAACCCTACTTCCTTAACTTTCTTACATAAGAGACAATTCTTTTATAAAAATAGTAGTGAAAAGCAAGCTGATTTTTTTTACACAAGATTACTTTAGATTTATTCAAGGATCAAGAAATACTTTCAAATGCCATAGATTTTCTCCAAACCCAAAACCAAAAGAAATGAAAAGGAACATTTTCTCTGCTCCTTTGATCAAGAACAACAAATACACTAGCTAATATATGTATGCTGGCCTTTAAAAATGTTTCTGTATGGTTTGGTTTACTCTTCTTTCTTATTAAAAACTTATCTTTAACTACCTAGGTAATAATTAAGCAACGAACGTGAAAGGTTAAAACAGTGAATTTAACTACATTAGTAGTTATGGTTATTAGTAGTCATGTGATGACTTAAAAAGAAAACAAACAAAAACACACACAAAAAACCCCAAAAAATCATACAAACAAAAAAAACCCCACCAAACCAAACCAAACTAAAAAAAACCCACCAAAAAACCACCAACCACAAAAACCAAATAACTTTCTGTTCTCCTTCCTAAGTCTTTTCTTATTATTAGCATAATCATAAACTAATTTTTTAATGCGTCTATTCAAAGTTTGGTTTAGTTAAACTGTACAGGGCACAAATCAAGTCAGACAAGAAAGGTTAGAGGAGAGAGGGGAGAGGAGAGAGGGGAGGAGGATAACCTACAAAGAATATTGATAGGACCAAGACTTGTTAGCTTCACATTTTTCCCCCTTTTGTCTAAAATATACAAAGCATAATGTAGCGTTGCACCAGATCATGATTCAGTGTTCACCCAGCCTTGGTTTTAAAATTTTATCATATTTATAATTAACTTGCCTACCTTCCATTTTCACCTGTTTTGAAATGGAACTTGCCTACGTCTTACCTGTCCAGTGTGCCATTGTCTATAAGAGCATATACTTAGAAGTAGTTTTTAAACCCTTCTGAGATCCCCAAGAAGTTTGAATTTTTGTTTCTATATAACAGTTTCAAAACTGTACTTTTTCTGCTCCTTCTGAAACATCTGCAGGCCCAAAACATGATGTTTGAAGTGTTTCCCATGCAATGTGAGCTTACTCTTCAGCAGAAGTAATTCCTTGTGATCAGCTGATGAGGATGGGAAGCATATGAGTTGTGAAGGTGGCAGTAGTTATGTGCTATATCGGGTCCAGATGTGTAGCATTATGACATCAGCATTTCTAGTTTTTTGGAATAACTGAGACCTATGTGGAAGATACAAGTAAGCCTGGCTCCTTATGTTAGCATGAATGTAAAACCAGATCTGTCTGCTACTACTGTAACTACCTCTGTGGCTCCTGCCATGAGAAAACTGATTGTGGGAATTCAGAGAGACCTAGACAGGCTGGAGAGTTGGGCAGGGAAAAATTTATTGACAAGGGCAAGTGTAGGGTCTTGCATCTGGGCAGGAACAACCCCATGTACCAGTATAGGTTGGGGACTGACCTGTTGGAGGGTAGCACAGGGGAAAGGGACCTGGGGATCCTGGTGGACAGCAAGATGACCATGAGCGAACAATGTGCCCTCATGGCCAGAAAGGCCAATGGCATCCTGGGGTGTATTAGAAGGGGTGTGGTTAGTAGGTCGAGAGAGGTTCTTCCCCTCTACTCTGGCCTGGTGAGACCGCATCTGGAATATTGTGTTCAGTTCTGGGCCCCTCAGTTCAAGAAGGACAGGGAACTGCTTGAAAGAGTCCAATGCAGAGCAACAAAGATGATTGAGGGAGTGGAGCATCTCCCTTATGAGGAGTGGCTGAGGGAGCTGGGTCTCTTTAGCTTGGAGAAGAGGAGACTGAGGGGTGACCTCATTAATGTTTATAAATTTGTAAAGGGTGAGTGTCAGGAGGAAGGAGCCAGGCTCTTCTCTCTAATGTCAGATGATAGGACAAGAGGCAATGGGTGCAAGCTGGAGCATAGGAGGTTCAACCCGAACACGAGGAAAAGCTTTTTCACTGTGAGGGTGACAGAGCACTGGAACAGGCTGCCCAGAGAGGTTGTGGAGTTTCCTTCTCTGGAGGTATTCAAAACCTGCCTGGACGCATTCCTGTGTGACCTGGTCTAGGTGATCCTGCTCTAGCAAGGGGGTTGGACTGGATGATCTTTTGAGGTCCCTTTCAACTCCTAATATTCTGTGATTCTGTGAATTCCTACTTGAATACGTTTGTTTTAAAAAACTTCATAGCTACAGAACATGATATGCCCCTCAGCTCTGTACAATGCTTTTATTTTACAAAAATGTTTTTACTGATACCCATCAAGCTAACAGTCTAATCATTTCTTTTCCTGTCATCCGCTACTCGATTGAAGCAGATGAACAGGTAGCCAATGGAGAAGTGTCACTAACAAAGCTAAGTTTCCTCCATTGATGCCTTAACTTGGTTGGGGAAAGATTTTAATCTCTATGCAATTATAAAAATCCTTCATTTTCTTTTCGCAGCCTTTCTTTTATAAAGTATTTTAGCAGTAAAAATCAGGCTTCAGTATCAACTGTACAAATCAGTTAATTAGATCAACAGTTCAAATGGATGTTCAAATTCAAGTTCCCTTTGTGCATGGACTACTTTACAGAAACTTGTATGAATTTAATTATCGCTGACGTCTTTTGAATGTTGGATGCCTGGTTCAAAGACACCTATAGTAAAGATCAAGATAAAATGGCAGTTCTTTCTACTCTTGATTTTTCTGGTTAAATAAAAATATTTAACATATAGTAACAATATAAATGCTACTAACTATTGAATTCAAGAAAATTACCTTTGTGGAAGTTTGGAAGCTTCTACCCATTTGAGAAAAGCTAGTAAAACACCCATGAACAACTCTGCTAATTCCCATTTTCTTTACTTGGAGGTGAAGCTTCCTAACTTCTCTCTCCATAAGCATCTGCACTATGAAGTATAAAACCATTTCCTTTAAAGTTAAACCTGTTTAAATCAGAAGAAAATTGAATAATGACAAGTCTGTAGTTTTAAAGAATGGAAACAAGCATTTTATCAATTATCAATCATATGTTTGAAGCCTCCAACTAATCTTATTACTTTTCTCCTCCCTCTCTTAAGTGTGTTGATGAGACAGAGCAGAATTCCTTTCTAATAAGACAAACTATTTTCTCTTTCCCAAAATTTTGGTGTAGGCACAATCTCCAAGTTTATTTCAACTTGAGTAAAAATCATGTTGTTTTTAAAATCTTGTTTTTTAGAAAAACTTTATTATTAATTATGCAGACTTGTAGAGTCAATTTTATGGTAAGTGTAAATAAAGCTAGCTTTGTGTAGGTGGTTTTAACTGCTATCTGTAAGGATAGCAAGAATATGCCACTATAAACACTGAAGATGAGACTTTAATCCCAGCTGTATGACTCCTGTTTTATTTTGAAATACCATTCCAACATCCGCGTATATGAAAGTAAATGAAATTTTCAAAATATCTACAGAGCATGTATCTACATCATGGCTTCTGGACAATATACTATAGTATTACTATATCATACTACAATTACTACTTATTGCTATTAGAGATATTACTACTCTGTGGGCCAAAAAGCAATTGCATTTTTTTAAATAAATGGACACATATGTCTTCAAATGTAACTAAATACATTTTAAACTGCAAATTATGTAACTTGACAGCTGACAGTTCAAGCTTCTTTTAGAAAAAGAAAGTGCATGGCTTCATTAACAATTATTTATTTCACTATTATTTCAAAATGGAAAATCAAAAGAAACATTTTTATCATATTTTGCTGTATTACTTACAAAAAGGAAAAAACACTGTACAAGTTCATTAAAAGTCATATGATGTGTATGGTGAAGATACTTTAAAACTATGGCAGTGTCGGAATTGGTTTGCTAAATTTTGCTTCTGAGATTTTGATGTTAAAGATGCACTACACTCAGGAAGGCCAATTGAAGTTGATAATGACAAAATAAAGGCATTAATTGACTCCAATCGGTGTTTAAGTGTTGAGAGATTGCTGATAATCTTAGCATAACAAAACTGAGCATTGAAAACCATTTAAAATAACATGGATATATTAGGAAGCTCAACATTTGTGTACCACATGAGCTCAAAGAAATTCATCTCACTAAGCGCGTTGCTATCTGCAAGTCTCTCCCAAAATGTGAGGAAAAATGATCCATTTTGAAATGTATGATAACAGGTGATGCAAAATGGATTGTCTATCACAAGAAGGAATGAAAAAGATCATGAAGCAAGGGTGATGAACTAGCTCAACGCACTTTAAAAGCAGATATTCACCAAGGAAAGGTGATGCTGTCAGTCTGGTGGGATTCCAAAGGTATTGTGTATTTTGCATTGTTTTCAAAGAACCAGACCATTACTTCAGATGCATATTGTCATCAACTGGATAAATTCAATGATGTTATCAAACAGATGCATCCAGAATTGGTGAGTCACAAAGGTGTTGTGTTTCTGCATGATAATGCTAGACCAGATACATGTTTGGTCACTCATCAAAAATTGTTGCAGCTTGGATGAGATGTGTTACCACATCCACCATATTCACCAGACCTGGCACCATCAGAGTAACATTTTTTTCGTTCTTTACAGAATGCCATGATTGGTAAAACCTTCACAGCTGATGAGGATATCAAATTGTTCTTTGAATTGTTTTTTGATGAAAAGGAACTTTTTTTTGAGCGCAGAATCATGACGGTGCCTGAAAGATGGCAAAAAGTAATTGAACAAAATGGATAATATATCATAATAAATTTTTTTTTCCATTAAAAATTTGCCTTTCATTTACCCAGGAAAAAACCTGCAATTACTTTTTGGCCAACCCAATAATATTGGTATTACTGTATTATTACTAGCACTAATCACTCTTACCATGCTATAATACAGAATAGTATCCTATGCTACTCTAACATCTTCATCCACACTAAAAAGTTTGAACTATCAAGAGTAGTTTAGTTTCAGTTACCTATTTTCTCATTACTTAGAAACTCTAGATTTGCAAAGATGTTAAAGCCAATAAGGAGGTGACTTAACCTATGGAAAAAAAGTCCATCAAAATGAGACCTCTGGAAATGAACTGAGAGAGTATTGCAAAATTCAGTGACTGCACAAGAGATTTTATTAATTTCTTCTTCCGTCATTTTGTGATTTGAACAAAAAGAAGAAGAATTTACAGAGTTTAACTTGGAAAAACACAAAGTTATCTTTTTTTCCTCATCAGCATTTGATATGCTTCTAGATTAAACTATCTCCAAACTTTTTGTTTTAAACAACCCAAGGAAAGAGAAAAAATGATAATTTTATTATTACCAATGGAAAATGAAACTAACAGTCTATGGATTTTATCCTCCTTTTTGTGCCCCTCCAAATATCCCAAACAAACAAACAAAAGAAAACAGCTAATGAAGAGTGTCAACTAGTACCACAGATAAGAATTCCAGTACATGTGGAATTCTGCTTATTTATAGATTCATGGAATACAGCACTTCAGTTGCTTCTCTGTCAGGAGTTGTGGAAGACAGAGGAAGAGAACGACAAATCAGAGCAAGATCTAAAGCAGTTATGAAATATTTATCTTTCTTCTGTCACACAATAGAACAACTAGATCTAACTGATGTATAATGTATTCAGTCCCCAAAATGTAAAATAATATACAAAGCCTTAAGAACAAATCCATAATACATAGCATCAGTTTCTGTGCATCATTTCATTTTGTTTGTATGTTTGCATTTCTATCCCCACCACTGCCAATGAAAGACAATACACACATTAAAAAAATAGGGAAGAATTTGCTGCCTGTTTCAGCATCTAAGCGATTTTTCCTCCTTGCCCTCCAGTGACACCATTTGAGAGCAGCAGGCCAGAAGCCTGCTCTGCGCATGTTTCCTGGACCACTCTGGTTGCCTTGCCAACGAGCAGGGAGAACTCGGGCTTAAAACAGGCATTTCAATGCAGTGACCCAATTACTGTCTGTCAACAAATTCACTGGGACAATAGCGAGTGTAACACATTACAGAGATTAAATCCCAGAGACTGAACTACAAAGATGTCTGGAACAAAATCTTAGCCAGTTTGAAAGGCCAGAACACTATAAACAGAGTTGGCTCTAATATATTTTAGTCCTCCCATGTATTTATTTGTTGCTTTAAAAGAGAAATTTCTACCATAATAATATGCATTCATTATTTGTGTATTTATTTTTTAAAATACATTCACAAACCTAAGTTAATATTGCTGTAAGAGTAATGGGAACTAAATATCTTTTATAGAATGCATTCTTGGCTAGAACTAGGCATTATTAAAAGAAAAAGGTTCTTCCCAGCTATAAGAATATAAGGGGTAATTTAGAACATATTTGTATGGATGGCCATCATAGGAGCAAATAATTAAAAAAAACATTGATCTCTGCAAGACAGTTACATCATGCATTTCTCTTTAAAAGGGAACCATGTGCAGGTTAGTTACACATTTCCTACACTGTTCTACTCTTTCACAAACATTACTACAGGCATGCTCAAAAAGCTTCCCCTCCTTCATTTCCTGGTTTCCTCCTGTTCTTTTCATTCTCAGCAAATAGGTTATTCCAATATAAATAATTTGCTTGAAGAGACTAGCAACAATCAAGATAACTAAATACACATAATGGCACATTACCAAATGTAAAAAAATACCTATTTAATATGTATTTACCTACATTCTTTAGTTTCTTTGCAATATTACCCTATCACTTTAAATGAAAGTCAACAATGTTTTTGAAAGCATGTGTCACCGGTTAACAAATGGAATTAACTGAGGAACCATGCAGAGAGCAAAAAATAGCTGCAGCCTCCTGCAGTATCTGTAGAACAGGCTACTTTTTAAACCACTGAGGGTTTATTGATATGTTTACTCCTAATATTTTTCATTAGTTGCCTGGCTATAAGAATCCATACTGCAGCAATTTAATATTACCAGAATTCTGGGACTGTTTCTCCTCTACTTTCCTCCAGCAGATATATCTTTCTGATTAACATCTAAGAATGGATATCACTTCACATCTTGAAACTGATGTTTCTGAACCTGACATGGCTTGCAGACACTCACAGTGTCCATATAATATATATGAGGGTTGTTTAACTTATTGCTGGGGGGTAGGAAGAATGCAACTGTTCCTTATGCTTGCATGAGATCATTGATACTACACAAACTTAAAGGTGAAAACTTTATTCTAGAAAATTCACCATCACTAAACAGTAAATTTGCAATTGTATATTATACAGAACAGCCCTGCAGTATCGTTTAACAATTCAGCTAGTTTATACTGACAGTGAACCACACAGAACCCTTTCACTTCCAGACACCTTTCCCATGCACATTCTTTATATGTCACACTACTGAGCACTCTGTCTTTCCTCTGGACTCTGCTAGCTTCCTCCTCCCCACCATCCTTCCCAAATTAAATCCCAAATCTTTCTCACCTTTCAAGGGCTCCCTAGGCTCATGCTACTATTCCATGAAAAACTAATATAGGGGCTCACCCTTCTACTTCTAGGAGGGTTATCTTTGTTTATAATCTTGCCTTGTTCCCTAGATAGCAAATCTATCTCTATCTGCTGTTTAAAATACCAGAATATTATAAAACCACATACATTATTAATACTTCACACAATACACATTTTATCAAGCCTGTATTGATAACCTGTCACTCTTTGCAGATATTGCACATCTGTAATACAGATACAAAACTGTGTTGATTTGCTGTTTCTATTCCTTTCCCCTCTTCCTTACACTCAACGTCTCTCAGACATAAGGACTTCCATCATTTTGCCAGTATTTTTCAATGTAAAACACTGTTATTTACTAATTTTACAAACTCAATTATTAAGGATGAAATTGGCTATGCATGGTGTCCCTCTAGGCTGCAATCTTTAAAGTTAGAGCCAAAAACCTCTCACCATTCCAAAGAGTGAGGTTAAAGGAAAATAAATTAATTTGCCCTCAAGGGTAGGAAATCTAGAAAGCTTTTCTTTGAACAACTTTAGGATCTTTTTTAGGCTTTACAGGAGAGATTTGGAAATGGCAATGGGATAGGCATAATCTCAGAGGTGTGCTCTTTGAAGTATTCCTAGAAATTGCCTCAGACTTGGTCCATGAAATCTGTGGTATACACACACACAGACACTCAGGAGGGATTTGCTGTGTCTGTGGAACAAACATCATCAACAGTCCAACCCATGTCCACTAGGGCATGGTACAGCTTCTCCTGCATCTATGAGAAAGCTGACATTGTAAGAATCATTCTGAACTGACTGCATCATGTGCAGAGCCCATGGTGCTCTGGTGAAGTGGGAGTATCTGCTGGTTTACTAAACACTCACTATGATTTCCAGTTCTTGGTAATTCTGTAAGACCAGTCTGGTGTTCTTGATTGTAAGATATACAAAGCATCCAGTTTTCTCGACCTTTCCTCCCCGCTCCAATCATCTGCTTTGCATTTGCCAGTAACTAAAAGGTGCCTAGGTTTCTCCTCAGCACATCCTTAAATCATTGTGAGAGAGGGCTTTCAGAATTTTTGCCTCCATGGAAGTGGAGCTTTCCATATAATATTTGGCATCAGTGTCCACAGGAGCACTTTAAAAGGGAGGAAAGTGCTACTTCAGCTGTCCCTTCACTTCTCAAACCACATCTGAAAGGCAAAAAACAGACTCTACTGTCTGCTTTCACTCTTAGGTAGCCCTCCCCTCCCTTACCTAAGTCTGGCCACTCTTCCTTGTTAGAAGCTTAGGGCCAACTCCCAGCAGATCCCAGTTCAGTTTCTCCTATCTCCGTGAGAAACAGCAGCAAAATACTTTGAACAGCAACAAATGCTTCCTGACACTATGCTGCATTTCCCAAAGCCAAAGACCTGAGGGCAGTAAAAGTGAGGCAATTTACTCTTTTGTACTAGAGGAACATTTTATGATTGGTTGCACATGCTGCACTCAGCTTTTGGCAAGTATTACCAAGGAACGGCTTTAGCACTGGACTAGACTTAAGAGCTACTGCTTAAAGCAAAGCAATGTTTTTATAAAAATTAATATGCACGTCCTATGCAGCACTGCAAGGTAGCTAGTGATACAGGGCTGAGAGCTCATGGGAACTCTCCAGCTAGAAGCGGGCATAGCATTTTCTGTCTCTCTTGTGTTGTTGCCTGGGGGAAATACTCAAGTTCTCAAAAGCTTTCTTCTCTGGCTAAAATCTCAGTGCCAATGTTGCCCCTGACACAGCTTTGCAGAGATCCAGTGTAACTGCTACAGAAACGCCTTCTAGCTGAAAAGTGGTTCTGGTTTTCTTCTCTCAGCTTCTTGCTTCAGTAGCAAATAGCAAGAGCAAAATATCATGTAGATATCCTATTACGTCCCCTAGACATAGAACAAAAGATGGAGACCCTCCTTCCCTAACAACTCCCTCTCTATTCTAAACATTCCCAGTCCACCTAGTTACCTCATTTGCCAGCCAATGGCAGTCCCAGCAGCTACCCACCCTCCCACTCCATGTAACCCCATACAGCCCTGACAGTCTCTGACCTGTCAGATGTACTTCACTATCCAGCAGCTGCAAGTGCAGGTCTTCACTGAACTGATGTAATGACATTATACACTCAGTTTCTATCCACCCACTCCAACTACATATTCTGAGCAGCCCTGTTATTACTTGCTTTAGCAGCCAGAAAATCCATGATTCAAGTGAAAGGAAGAGCTAAAGGACAGCTTTCATCCAAGCGTCACCTGCAGTGGGGTCACAAGCTATCCTAAAATAACGAACTGTATAAGACTATATTAATTGCCATAAACTGTAAAGACAGGAAAATCAGGCCTCCATATGCCATTTGAAACAAGTTTTGTGTTAATTTTGGGGGCTTGGGTTTTTTGTTTCTTTGTTTGTTTTTGGGGGGTGTTTGTTTTGTGGGGCTTGGTTTTGTTTTGTTTCTTATTTTTAGACTCTCCTCTTCTTTCACTTGTTTTCTGGTTCTTGAGTTATCAGAATGCATATACTTCACATTTTAAAGATATTTTGTTCATTTATGACATTAAGACTGATATTTTCATTTAATCCCTATTACTTAGTCCTTGGAAATTTTGAAAATATAAGCAGACATGCCATACAACTCCAGGCAGCAGCCACCTCCTGTAGGGCATAGCTGCTCAAAATTATGAAAGTCCTCTTCACTCTTTTGTTGTTCTTTTGTCCTCCAGTGGTAATGAATAACGGTAATCATTTATTTCTTCCAGACTAATTCACCCTCAGATCTACTTGGCTTTGCTGTACAGTGGAGCATGAGAAAGCTGCAATCACTTTCCATTTTCATCTCTCCTAATTTCACTTGGCGAGGAATACCAACATCCAACTGTGCTCTACCCATGCTGCCAGCACAGGAAGCCTTATTGGTCTGTTTTATGTCATGACTGTGAAATACTATGACCTAATGCTCGCTTCACAACAAAGGCAGATATTCTACAAAATGCTTTTTCTTTTCTCCTCAAAATATTTTCTTGAAGCTCTATTCATCATCATTTACAGAACTTAGTTTGCTCCACAGAACTGAGAAAACCAAACTGTTCTGCAAATCTTTATTCACACTGCTTTTCTGGCAAGTACAGTATAGTAATATTCAGAAAGTACAATAGTTATTGCACAGCTAGTACAACCTACCATGTACTATATAGCCCAAGATTGCAAGTTCAGGCATTACATTCATTTTCTGAGCACTTTTTACTACTACTTTGCCTGCCTCGACTCAGGACTCAGAAAAGCACTTTCGATGACTAAACCAATCTGCTGTATATTTACTGCCTCTTCCAGCAATATATCTGTCTCCCAGGAACAGCAGTGTTTACTTATGAACAAATAGTTTTCTATGTGTGTCACAAGATAAGGAAAGCACTACACTTATGTATGGAAAAAATAAAGTGAAATAATAAGACTTTCAGCCTTACCAAGAAACTGCTATAAGATTAGATAGAATTTTGAAAATAATAATTTTTTTCAAAAATATTTAAGTGCAATTTCAAAGGTTCGTATCAAATTTGTACAAAATTAATGCAAAGCTTTCCTTTTAATACTACTCACTTGAAAAAGAAATTGAAATACAAGATTCCCCCTTTCCCACCCTTTCACATCCACCTCATTTCTAGTAGAATCAAGTATTCAATTGTACAACATTTCAGGATACCAGCATTTAAAAGCCATTGTAATCCATACGTATAAAAACTCTTTTGGCCACTTAAAGTAAATGTTTACATAATCTCTATACATTAAGATGCTGAATATATGGCCCAAAAATATGTATTGTTAAGAAACCAAAGCAAAATAAACAAACAAAATGAAACCAAACCAAAACAAACCCCAAACTGCAAGCTCTGCAGGAAAACACTCAATATAAGAGAAATATCCCCATAACTGGTTGATTAATATCTCCTCATTACTGAAAGTCATCTAGCATGATCTAATAACGTATGTGTGGTTCCACTGTTTGTAAGCAATGAACCATTTGAAGTTCACAGCAATGGCACATTTACTTGCTTTTGGTAGTCTACCTTTGTATCACAGCAACTTCTTAGCATTTTCTATGTACAGGATTTCAACAGGACTGATCCTTCTACAGTCACTAAGGTACTAATTCAAAAAGCTTATCTGAAAGTGCTTGGATCAAATTTGAGATAATCATTACAAGCAGTGACAAATGCACTGATATATTATGATTAGTCTACATTCAGATATTAGATTTAAAAACCTGAGCAATTCAGGAGTTTTAAGGTGAGGTTTGTTTTGGGGTTTTTTTCTGTCTATCATGTGAGGAAACGAGTGCTTATGGTCTAAATAAATTACTAAACAAAGAAGAACTTCAGGACTCATAATGCAGTGGCAGGAGAGAAGTTCCTGTTTCTTCGCTGAAGGTCTGGGGAAGCCACTTCCCATGGACACTTAAAGACAAATGGCTGTCACAGAAACAAAGACATATAGCTTTCATCCCCCTCTGCCCCCCTGTCAAGAAGCACATTTGAAAAGTACTTTTCTGTTCTCCAAAGCATAAGGAAATAACAGGAGTTGAGACAGGACTCAAGCATACAATGTGAGAACCATGTTTCCTCAGGGATACAGTACATGGGTAATTGCTTCAGTGGACTGACTTCTTAGCATTATCATTAATCTTCTCTAGTGAGCTTACTCTGCTGTTACAATTCTTGACTGGATCTTGAAGATAAAGTTCTATCTGCTTTTCCTCAACCCAAGTACTAGACAGCCTAACTTCAGAAACCTTTGTGTCTTACAATTCATCTGTTTCATTTGTAATAAATCTTTCCTTCTTATTTTTTATATCTAGGACAGTTTATAATAGTTTGACATTGCTTTCAGTCATTCTAATCTTGACATTTGTTGTTTGCAGTCAGACTCCAAGAAGGGCAGAACTGCTTTTCATCGTTATTCAGCATGTTAGTGGGAAAGGCTAAGTCTTTGTGCTTTGACTCTAAAACTAAAATATCAAAGCTCGATGACTGCTCTTATTTACCACAGAAAAAGTTCCCAGCATTTCAAGTTATTTGTAAGCATGCAAACAAAAATTTAGGATAGGACATATCCTAATGTCAGCACTGACATTTGTAGTTTTAAGAATAACTTTTTCTTTGAAGTCATGAAGGCCAGAAATTTGCTTTTGTAATGCAACTGATGAGATTTTGTTCATATACATATCATATGATTACAGGAGCTGCTATTTAAGAGGACTTCAAACTTAGAGTCATAGAATCATTAAGGTTTTAAGAGACCTCTAAGATCATCAAGTCCAACAGTCAACCCAACACCACCATGCCCACTAAACCATACCCCAAAGTGCCCATCTACATGTTCTTTGAACACCTCCAGGAATGGTGACTCTGCCACTTCCCTGGGCAGCCTGTTCGAATGTTTGACCACTCTTTCAGTAAAGAAATTTTTCCTAATGTCCAATCTAACCCTAACCTAGAGCAACTTGAGGACTTTTCCTCTCATCCTATTGCTAGTTACTTGAGAGAAGAGATCAACACCCACCTCGCTACAGTTTCCTTTCAGGTAGTTGTAGAGAGCAATAAGGTCTCCCCTCAGCCTCTTCTCCAGGCTAAACAATCCCAGCTCTCTCAGCTGCTCCTCATAAGGCTTGTTCTCCAGACCCTTCACCAGCTTCATTGCCCTTCCGTGGTCACGCTCCAGTATCCTTCTCGTAGTGAGAGGCCCAAAAGTGAACAGTACTAGAGGTGTGGCCTCAGCAGTGCCAAGTTCAGGGCCATGATCACCTTCCTACTTCCACTGGCCACACTATTCCTGATACAGGCCAGGATGCTGTTGGCCTTCTTGTTAGGGCACACTGCTGGCTCAAACTTGCAACAAAGTGAGGGGTATGGAGAGGCTGCCTGTTTAAAGAATTAATCTAAGTGTCAATCTTGTTAGCAGACAGCAGTGTTAATGTAAGATCTATAAAGAAAATTTAAATGAGATAGCTTAAGTAGCAGAAATAAATCTTGCTATAACAGTGCAGAGCTCGCCACAGTGTACTCTTTCCACTAAGACAAATTAGATGGTGGTGGTGCTTACAGTTCCAGGTAGAGACTGAATGCACAGTGACATAATGGGACCACATGCCGTGCACCACTGGGGAAGGTACTCAGAGTCTCTCTTTGCATGGGCAGTACACCAAATGTATCCAAAGAAAGCAGATACACATAAGGAACTGTCTTTGGGGTATATTTCTAGTAAGTATTATGTCTGCTAATCTCCTTCTGTACTTCAGCCTGAAATTTTCTTTGTATCTGGGGTTATCATCATGTGCTGTTAATACAAAGTCCACGTTTTCTGCTGCCAAAGACAGAACAAACTTTTTCACAATTTCATTAGCTGAAAATGTTGCAGTCACATTTCTAAAGAAAAGTAGCCATTCATCTGAAGAAAATATAATTTTTTTAAAAAAAGCAAGTGGATACAGGCTAATTTGTCACTGTTGGTTATCACTTTGGTAAAATTAGTAAAAAGAGACACTGAACCCTAGTAAAGTCATATCTCCCCTGAACTTTTCATATCACATGTCTGTTATCACTAAGAAATTCAGTTCTTTTGAAGAGGCTGAAGTTAACAACTTTCTGAACTGTTCCTTCCTTTGGCATACTGCACAGACATCCACCATATGTATTTCACAGCATTCTGTCTTAGATTATGTCACTGCTAAAAATCAAAGGTCTCTCACTCTTTATTTTAACAACACGTATGCCATATGCATAATGATTGCAAATCCTTTAGTTTTGCTCATTTAAATAAAATATTTGGTTAGAAACTAAAGTAGGACAGATAAGATACTTCAGTTACCATGTATTCCATCTCTAATAGCAAAGGACATTTCATGGCTGCAATTAATTAATTTATTTCTTTAAAATCAGTAAGTACTCCCTGGCATACTTCATCTTTCTTTAGTACCTAGAGGCCTCAGCCAAGATGAGATTCCCATTGTAGAAATGCAAAGACTATGACGTACTAAAGCAGTAAACAAGTCATAGAATAGTTAAAAGAAATGAAAGCTTATGTATGTCTTAAATGGCTTTTTGCAGATGGGAAATCAAGACACAGTGAATTACTGTAAGGTTCTTCAAGAGCACAAACAATTTTGTAATAATTCCCACAGGTCAAATTGAAAAATGTAAACAATACAGATAATCAGTTTCAGATCTTTCATATATCGGTCTAGAATCTTAAATGATATCCTAATAATTTTCACAAAACATCTCTAAAACAGTAACTTAAAAATTACTGGCTGAAAGAACTTACTTTTTAACCCAATAACATAACTTTTGATACCTTCACTATTTCATAACAATTTCATTCCTCAGAATTACCAAGCATGATGGAAATTATCACTGTGACACATTTCCTTTTCTTTTAACTGTGTACTCTTACTGAGAATTCATATATTGGACAAGGAGCAATGGTCCTAAACCAGACTACAGGAGGTTACCTTAAACATAAGAAAAAAAATATTTGTTGTGAGGGTGACAGAGAACTGGAACAGGCTGCCCAGAGAGGCTGTGGTGTCTCCTTCTTTCAAAATCTGCCTGGATGTGCTCCTCTGATCTTCTCTAAGTGAGCCTGCTCTAACAGGCAGCTGGACTATATGAACTTCAGAGGTCCCTTCCAACCTCTACCATTCCATGATTCTGTGATTTGTACCTACTGAAGCAATGTACTACTGGAACTACCTTGGGAAGGTCTTTGATGGGATTTTTGTTTTGTTGGTTTTACCCTATTTGTTGAAAGGCAGTTATTGGTGTTTGGTAAAATTATTACAATAAAGCAGTTGCTTTTACAACCAGTTTATCTAAATAAGTGTTCTGCCTCTAAGTGTTCTGTTGCAGGAGATTCATAACCCAGCTTCACAAACTGAAAACTATCATCTCAGTACTGCTTTCTTTAAGTGGTAAAACAGATTAAGATGAGCTGGGAGAACTCACTAACAATAATATAATTTTGGCTGCATATTCCACCTCTCATTTACAAAGAGTGAGGTCTCCCAAGTATACATTGAATACAAATAATCCAACTTCTTACTTTAATTGTGCATTATCATCACAGTTTCAAATATTCTGGCTATATTACCCGCCTCATTAGCTCATATATAACAAAGAACTGAATAAAAGCACTTTGTCCCATGAGGAATACAGCTGAATGTTCTCTTTTTTTTTACATATCCTTTTGAAAAAGTCTTGAAAATACTTATAATTGTGTGGGTTTTGAGGCTTGTTTTCTCTCAAATCCAATTAGAAAGCTCCAAAATAGCACAGTATTGTTGCTTACCTAACAAAAATATGATCTGTAATCAAAGTTTTAAGACAGCAATTTGAAGATTCTGCCAGAGCCTACTTGTACTAATAGATAATGCAAAAGATTGCAAACTTAATACAAGATCATTCAAATATGTAGCATTCCTAGTCGTCTCTGTCTTAACACATTATGTCTTTAAACTGGACAAAATTAAACTCATCATTTAACTTATGGATGACAACAAGTTATTCAGATAACCTAAATCAGCTATGGTCCTCAGTGCACTAACTGTACTAAAAAGGTGGCCACCATCAGGAAGACATGTTTGCTATAAAGTAGGAAGAAGGACAATAAAATCCAATTAAGCGTGCAGAATGATGGTATGGGCTAAAGAGTCTGAGCTGATAAACCTTGAATCAATGTCAGGAGCAGAGGGCCTACTAGGGTATGTCACTGGTGTTCTGGCCCACAGGATGCTTTTCTCCTTCTACAGAGAAGCAGGGTAGTTTTAATTTATTTTCAAGTTGTGCAATTCATCAGCATGGAAACATATGCGTGGAACGGAGATAAGCCAAAAGACAGTATTTCACTAGCTGATAGCTCAGACCAAAAGAAAGCAAAGCCAACAGCAACAAAATAAACAAGGCCTACATTTCTGCACTACCCTGATACTAAGGAACCGATGAAGTTCTTTTTCCTTTATATTTTTCTTTAAGTAAGAATAGTTTTGAAATAGCAGGAAACAATATTTTAAAGTTTAGAGAAACTGTCCTGAGGCATTATATTTTTCCAGTATGAAAACCAGCTACAGAGCTACAGACTGTTAAGAGGTTTTCTTTAATAATATAGTTATTAATACTTTGAATATTCATACCTATTTCTGAACTTTCTTGCACTGCTATTAAGTAAGATCTGCTGAATCGATCTGCAAGCTGAGTAACTGAGATACACAGCACTGATTACACTATTGCCACTGAGGATGTAAAAAGACTTAACTGATACCAGATCCAAATACATACTATATAACCAGCTTCATAAAGCTGCCTTTAAAAATTTCTAAAATGTCACACATTAGAGCAGATACTTATCCTCTACATATATAAAAAAGCCCAATTCTTCCTCTATTGAATACCTTAAATTTACAATGGCTTTGTTGGAATGTGCAAGGAATGTAAGACTGGATATTTTATTAGCTATAGTTATAAAATTGTACACAGATATGAGTATTTCTCAAGCATTATGTCATAGAGAAATCTAGCTACAGTTTTAAAGCAAGAGATTCCATATTCTGAAGTGAAAGCATCCTGAATTAGTCATTTCCATTAAAACTATGAGGTAGAATTGCCTAGCAACCAAGAAAATTAATTCAGAGATTAAAATAAACACTGTGACAATGACAGAGCAACTGCTATTCTATCCCAACAACCATAAAGACACTTAGAAAAGAGGCTAGTATTTCCTTAATTTTTCTTAACAAAGGAAAACCAAACAATTTCTTAAAATGAATTATAATGGACAAAGGTTCCATATTTCAGTACTTACTAGCTTAATTTGTTACAGAATTAATGACCATGTCTCCCTGAAAAACTCTGCAGCATTATTACTCACTACTACCCTTAGTCAAATTATTCCTTGTCACATTTCTGTAGAGAAGCTTTTAAATTATACAGTTTATTACACTGAAGTTGTTATAGAAAAAAAAAGTAACAGATCACAGACAGTAAGGATGACTGCAATAATTTAGTTTAATGACAGCTACTCTTATACTGTTCATTACATCTGGGCCATTGTGTAATTCATTGTCCCTGAAGGACAGTAAGCCTAGTAAAATTATCCCTTTAGAAGGAAAACAGCCACATTCTGCAGCAACATCAAAGTCTATCGCCTTATCAGGATACTGGATTAGGGAAATGATGACAGATCAGCGATTCCTGAGTGGCAACACTTTCAGATCTCTAGTAGTAGACTGTCTTTACAGCTTGAGGTAGAGTTTGTACACACTCAGATCAGAAATTATGAGGGCACAAACAACCAAAGGATTAAAATGAGATCCCAGAGGATATCACAAGTTTTAGCAACTATAGCGGCTACATTAAATCTCGTTGAATCTACATTAAAAGATAATAACAAAAATAGAACAATATGAGAAATAAATCAACACAGACAAGTAGGAATAACTGGATGTCAGAAGGTAAATCTCCAGGTATGGACATGACTCTACTCTCTATCAGGAAAGAAAAGTATATTTCAGGTTTTTGCTTGTATATAATATTCACAAAACACACCCACACCTAGCTACAGGTTCTTTAAAGTCTTGAAATTTGCATATTCCAAGTACATTCAAGAATGGCAGAGGTGTCTGAACTGGATTTTAGCAGTTAAGGCTGTCAAACATGTAATAAATTGCACATTTTCATCTCTAAAAGGGAATATTACAGGTAATAATGGAAGGATATCTGCTGCAAGCACAGGCAATACAGATGGTATGGACATGTGTAACAGATCAAAATGAAGAAAATATTAGCAGTAAGAGCTCCCCATATGTAAACGCATCCATAAAGCAAATAAAAGACCCTAAATGTTTGTAACAGGTTCCCCTGTGTCTTAAATATTTAACGACAGTACCAGATGGGGAGTGGAGAGCAAATTATCTTGTCTGAACTATTAGCATACACACAGATGACCTAAAAGACCTACTCACCACTAGGTTATAATTACTCCAGTGTCTTCACTAGTGAACAGTGTTCATAAATCTAGAATAATTTGGAAATATGACATCTTTGAGAAATGGTAGCCTCCATATGCTGTTGAACAGCTGAAAAAAATTTACTTTTTGTTTTCTGACCTTTGTGCCACAAGCCTGTGTGTCTGTAGCACTCATGTTCTGCTAAACTCTTAATATAGTCACAGTGATAAGCACCTTTCTTGATTAATTTTATCAGTATGATAGAATAGTATTGTAAAACTAGAAGATATTCCTGCAAACTCTACACATAGCTGACAGTATGTCAGCTTTAAGATTTTAAACAGCACAGTTTATAGGGTAAATATCTCAGAAACACATGTGTATTTTCTGTGTTCACACACTGTCAGACTCCAGAACCTTCTAGTAACAGAAAGCCTTATAATAGACCCTCAGGTCAGAAGGATTTACCAAATATCTACTCCACTCTATCTCACAAAACACAGGCAACTAACCAACACACTGCTTCAATACCTGGATTAAAAGACCAAAAGCCTCACCTATAGTTTGTTACAAGACGACAGCAAGAGGGATAACACCAGTGCTAGTCCTTGCACTAAAAATTTAATGAAATAAAACTCCCAGATAATCTTAGAAAGCAGACACTGACCATGTTGCAGAGAAAAGGTAAAAAGAAGGTCACTAGTAGCCTGCCTTGAGAAAAATTCCATCTGCACAGCAAATTTGATAATCAGCTTGGCTTAAGCATGTGAACAAGACACACTAGCAAAATATTTCAGTATCACTAGAAGATCCAATATACCTTGCCCAAGAGAGAATCCAAATTCTTGTAATTCAAAGGAAAAACACAGACAAAAACCCTTAAAAATGAAAACAGTCAAGAAAATAATAGAAATTTCTTGGAACCTACAGACAGCCACAGGGGACAAAGCATATTAATCTACTGTAATACCGTGCAAAATAAACAACAAAAAAAACCCTGCCCAGCTGATAAACTCCATCCAGTCTTCTTTCCAGTCTCCTCTCAGACCCTATTAAATTGCATCATCATATCCTCTCACAGATTTCCTGCCAGAAACCTGACAGCTACCTGTAAATTACTCCACAGCATTGTTAGGTCTTAATCTTAAAGACAATGCATGTGCTTCCTTTTTGCTTATGTGAACAACTGGTATAAAGCCAATGGGATTACCCACAGTGCATGACATCAAATATGTACATATAAGTCTTTGCAGGATCAGAGCTTTGGTCATTGATTTTCCAGTTTTTGAAGTTATTGATGTCTATAATTTTAGAAGCATTTTATCACCCCAAAAATCAAGGGCGATATATGCATTTACAAGCAAATCCTGCTCTTTTCTACAACGTTGGTGAGTAATGTGAATGAAAGTGGTCCTTAATAGGACCGCTAGGACTACATATTTTCCAGCAAAAGGCAAGTATTATGTAGAAAGACCAAACAGCCTAAATGTTTTATGGTTCAGAGGAGTAGATCTCAAGCTAATTTTGAACACTTAGAAAAACAAGATAGTGTTTCATTTTGATCTAGCTCAGTCATCTAGTTAAGCAACATGGCAATAAAATGCTGTTGAATAGCATGAGAACCACAGAGAGAATCTGCAGGTGTTAATAAGTAACTGCAACCAACTACAAAGAGGAAAGGAAGAGATGAAAGCATGGTTATGCGTATTTATAATGTTAAAAATGTATGTTGATCAGAAGTAGTGGTCAACCTCTCAGTAAGAAATTAGAAGGCTGAGAAAGCCTGTCTCTGAAGACAATTGTACTGCTGCATTGAAACATCGGAAGAAATAGGAAAAGAAATTTATATACCAAATATGCTTGAACTATTCAATGAGAAAGTAAATTGCTGTATTTCTGTCATTCAACTAGAAACGTAAGTTCCTTTTCTCTACAGAAGTGGTTTATCAACAAGTCGTGAACAACGGCCAACCATGTTAAGTGAGAAGCATTTCACACTAAAGCTAAAAGCTCAGTTTAAAAATCAATTATACAACATTCAATAATATAATTGAATACCTTTTTGACTACAGTGGCCAGCAGTCAATGATCTCTTTCTTAAGGCAATTTCAGATATTTACTTTCGTTCTCAGTTATGCATATCAAGTTAGTATTTACAATGACTTAGCAACCTACTACCCCCATAAATTCAAGTATATACACTTTATTGGTATGAAATCTTTATGAAAAATATTATCCTTTAAGAGTTTGTAAGGTCTTTCGTGCTATATGCAGAACTCAATGTTATTGATTTTACCATCACTATCAGTAAAAACAGAAATCTGTTTATGGACATGCACTCAATTAAAGTTTTTCACAGTGGACTAGTCCAACAGCCAGAGAAGTTGATTTCTGGCTCACTGCACTCAGTAGCAGCTACTGCATTCCCTTTCTTCTACTGCAGCTACCTGACCTGTTTAACTATGTACCGGGGTAGGGCACATCAGCATTTGTCTGCTCCAAGTGACAGCAGCACCTTCTACTCGGTTGTTCCCCATCTCCTCTGCTGAAAAGGGAGCATATACAAGTATGCCAGAGACTGGATGTACTGGGTTTTCTGTGAGGGGTTTTGGTTTCTTTCTTGGTAGCAGAGGAAGGCTATGGAGATAGCCCTGTAAGAAGCTACCAGAAAGCTCCCCTAGCTCTACAATGTCAGCCCTACCCCTGACCAGGGCCAAGCCAATCAGTGCCCCTGCAAATTCATCTGTTTGGGTGGGCGGGGGAGGGTGCAGTGCACAGCTTGTTCTCTCTCCTGCAGCAGCCCCAACCAGCTCAGCCACAGGTGCGAGCAACATTGTCCCAGCCAGCTGGGCTGGGCCAGCCCGGCCCCACGTTCAGCACAGTATGGGATGAACTGACTGTAACCCCCATTCCAATCTCCCTGCACCCCTGGGCAAAAGGCGGGGAGGTGAAGAAACCAGGAACAAAGCTGAATCCAGGAAAAAAAGGGGGAGGGAGAGAAGATGCTTGACTTTAAGATCTGGTCGTATCTCTTACTCTGCTACCTTGATATTATTGGTAACAAATTAAAAATTGTTTGTTTGTTTTTGTCTCCCTATGATGAGTCTGTCTTTTGCCTGTGTCTCTTAAGTGGTGAGGAAAGCTCTCCCAGTGCTTATTTTGTCTAGCCCCCTTTTGTGGGCATCGTGGTGCTCAGTTGCCCACTGGGCCTAAACCACAACACCAGATCCAGCCTCCAAGTTAAGCCATGAATATGGTAAATAAATTATACAGAAAAAAGTAGTTGGAAATATAATATTCACCGTAGAGGTCACAGAGCAAGCAGGCTAGGAAAGAGTAAGAAGTTGCTGAATATAAATAACTTTGTACATATCGCATGACACAATATAGTATTTAAATGGTAAGAAGCAATGATTAATTTACTGGAAAGGTTAAGGTAAGATTAGCTTGTCTGTAGCCATTCACTAACAGGCGGCAACCCTCTGCTGAATGACTTCACAGTTAGGTAAACCCACAAAAGATCCCTCAAGTAATATCAAGAGTATGCCTCCCTCTGGAACAAATGTCCTTCTACCTCTCTAATAAGTAAATGTTAATTCTCCTGTCCTTTTTAAGAAAGGGTAGATCCTCTGTTTTATATTACTTGAACTGTGTATATAATTCTGCTTATCAAATAGCAACATCTCATAATTTGCAGATCCTGGTACTATTACCAGAAGCTTATCAGAAACTGTAACAACATATAAAAATTATTCAGACAGTGCCCTGCCTGTAGGCTATGTACATATGTGTTTGGCAGCACGTCTAGAATGCCATGAAATTCAAGGTGTTCCATACATTTCCACACCATATTCTCAGGACATTTTGGCTTTATGAGTCTAAATGTATGACCTGATGGAGATGGCTAGGTAAAAACTGAAATATGGGAGGCTTACTAAGTGTACTTCTATAAGACAACAAAGTCTGCAAATTTCTTTGGGGCTTTATATGCCAGTATAACATCTATATTTTTTAAAAAAATTGTAAGAAAGAAAACCATCCCAAAGTGCAAATGTTTATTAATGTGAAATATTAAAGAACAGTCTTGAGACTTAGGACTTATTTAATGATAGAATAGGAACAACAGAACTAGCAGCAGTACTAACTTTTCCATGACCTTCCACCTCTAGTGCAGACTTGGAGGATTCACCCTCAGCAGACTGAGCAATGTCTTGTCCTCCACAGTTCAGATTCTCCTTGTTATACTAGAAAGACTTACCAAAGCATTAACGCCTGCATGCAGATTCCAGCCTCCAAGTATTAAAAAGTCCCAAAGCATTCAAGGTACTTCTATATAAGAGCAGAAGATCTTTTGAAGGTCAAAGGTTGTTTGAAGTGATGTGTAATAGCGTAGAAGAGATGGTGAGCAAAGAATCTGGCAGATGGAAGTAGAACATGACAGGATGGATGTGTTGGCTTTCTTCTGGAGAGAGGAGGATCAGAGCTCTGTGCCATCCAAGCACAGGGATGAGTATGTGGCTTGGATAGGTTTCCTCCTCTACCCCCTGAGATACCAGTCAAAGCCATGACACTAGAAGCTCAGAATATACTCCTCTATAAAAATATGCAAGCCTAAGTTCTTAGTTATGGCCAAATGCATCCTCACTTAAGAGCTGCAAAGAGACACCCCAAGCACTTCCCATGGTTGTTTTCTAAAGGTTTTTAAATTGATTCAAAATTATGCCAGCTGCTTACTATTGCATGTAACTTAATAGAGTAAGATAAGATTTGGTTGGAAATCAGGGGGTGGAAGATTTTGATGAATTACATTAAAAAAAAAGCTATGCTGATTCACCAGTAGTAGAGGGTGCCACTACATTGTGGAGCCTCCCACATTGACTACGTCATCTTGCAAGGCAAGGGTACACAGTACCAGCTTCCTTCACCAGAAAAACTAGGCCAACAGGTCAAGTGTCATAATTCTTTTTCATGAATGTAGAGTCATATAGTTTCCTTTTCCAACTAAGAGAATCTTTCCTATGTCTTACTGCTTTGAGATAAAACCAAACTTGCTGTCTCTTTTTCTCTCATCTATACACAACTTCGAAATTGTTGGAAACTGCCCACAGTTACGATATTACCATAGTAGCCATGAATATAGCATGGCTGCTGTTTTACTTGGAGAGAAATTTGTGTTACATGTCCACTATTAAAAAATTATAATCTGAATTTATGCTTCTAATATCTTCTTACATAAAACTTCTCAAATGTTTTATTTACCAAGATTCATCTGCAAATATCAATCTAGTACTACTCTGTTCGGATTGCTAGTTTTTTGGTTGGATTTTTTTTAAGTTTAAAATTCTTGAACTTTGTATCATTATATCAATACTATAAGAGTTTGGTTTTTTCCTTGAGAGACAAAAATGTGAACATTTGGAAGCCATTTAAAAACACTTCACCTTAAAACACACATTTTATTTCTAAAGAAACTCCTAAAATTCCCATCAAGGCCCCCTACAGGTCTTGCCTGAAAGACCAAATATTAGTATCTTTAATTCTTTTAACTCTAATATTGCCTTCCGCTATTTCCATATCAATTTCAAACTTCCGAACACCTTTGAAGATCTTTCAAATTATATTGCTTAATCTTTTCTTATTTTTATCATATTGCCTCTCTTCAACCTCTACCAGCACAATCATCTGCTTTTTTCTCCAGTGTTCTCTAATGCAAAGCAATCCGTGTTTAAACATTTCACTATGCTACTATACAATTCCTTCAATTTCCTCCTTAATGTCCAATTTTACCTATAAACAATCATCCTGCAGCAGATTGACAAGTAAGATATAACCAGCTATGACTTAATAAATAAATATGCAGCACTTGTCATCTTATATTACATGTTCCCAGAATAAATTAAAAAATGTTGCAGAATTTAATTTTCATGGCTTCAGAATACCAAAAAGAAAGTGCTTTCACAGAAAACTGAAATGCAAGACAGCAGCCACAAAGAGCTACAAAACCAAGCACACTCTTGGTGTACAAATGGGAAGACCATTAGAAGTGAGGAATGCTTACTGGAACTGCAAATACTATATATGACTTTTATTTGCACTCTAGCAGTAGCACCATCCTGCAAAGCTCATGTGCCAAAGGTACAGGAAATGCAGCTTTTGATGAAGTCCAGTTTTATACCAGAACTGCAGCAGATCCACTGCTTCCCTCACACCACTATTAAAAAAAACAACATATTTTTGTTAAAATTGATAATAAATTTATTGTGATATTCATTTGCTGTACAGTTGTATTGTTATCAGTACTGGATAAAAAAACCAACTTCCACTATGTGAACCAAATAAAAATTCTACAGAAACTGTTCAAGTGCAAATATCAGGGGTATTATGAATGTTAAAAGAAGAATAATCCTTGCACTCAGTAGTAGTTAATGATATTTTAGCAACTGTTATTTGGAACAGTGTTTTCCCAGATGGCTGCAGCATAAATTTTGGGACGACTACTGAAGTCCTACATGATGACTAGTAAGAAGGAGATTAAAATATTAGAAGGGAAGAAAATAAAACCAAAAAAAAAAGAAAAAAAGGAGAAAAGTTGAAAGAAGTTTCTTGAGACTAGTGTATTATAGTCTGAGAGTTGGCATGGACAAGCTCACAGAATACTTAAGCTATTTTTGTGTCAGTGGCCTTCCTTCATAAGGCTCTACAGTATGTGTACAAAAAATTCACAGTTCTGACAGTTAATCCCTATTCAGTGTTTATCATTGACCCTCCCAGTTCTGATGCTTTGAGTTAGATCCCTGCAGCTGTGAAGATGACAAGACTTATTTCTTATACTCTGGAACTGAAGTCTCTGCTATTCCCCGCCCCTCCAAGTAAAAGATTTGTGACAACGCAGTGTGGGACTTCCCAGCCTGTCTCAGAAATCAGTCACATGATATCAGCAGGCAT
>NW_010182100.1:94163-104136 GCF_000695765.1 Mesitornis unicolor
TTACTAGCATGATTTGGCTGAAAAAACTTCTGAAATAGATTTGTTAAACAGAATATTAGCTGACAAAATATTTAATATAAGATCAATATTCACCTTTGCCTTTTTTACATTCTGATTTTCATTGGCCATCAGGTGCTTATATACTTTATGGTTTTTATAAAATCATACACAGTGTCAAAATTACCATGAAGACTTAAATTCTTACACACTGAATTGAGGATTCCATCTGCCTTAGGGCAGTTGAAATATCTTTTGACCTGTAAGAATATATAAAAGGTATGATTAGGTCCTATTAGGGCTGGATTTTCATGTCCAGATTTTCATCTAGTATGATGTTCAGCCTGTAAGAAATACAAAGTTTTCTACCATTAACAGAGACATTTCAACATTTAAGATTAAATAAGCAAGCAAGACAATTTATTTACATCATTATCTATGATTAAAAGCCTAATTTATTGAATAATAACATATATTCAAATTACGGCTCTGGAACTCACTGTTCCTAAAGCAAGAATATTAAGTAAGGTAGTTTGTAGTTACTACATAAAGGAGAATAACTCTTACAATACTAGAACAATTAACTTCAAATTAATATTGAATGCTATTGCATTTTTCTTTAATAAATCTTATTGATTAACTACTTAGGAGTATTAAGCAGGAAGTATAATGAGATACTTGGCCAGCTGCTAAAATTTACTTCCATATTTAACACTAATTAAGAAAGAAAATTGTTTATTCTGTTAGTGACTTTGTGATTGTAAAGTGTGTATTTTATTTGACACTCTTACCATACACAGACACAGACACACTTTTAAGAACAGGCAACAATAAATGTGATTACAATTAAGGTCACTCTCCTCTGATGAGACTTGTAGAAATCTAATTTGAACAGAACCATGGCAACCAAGAGTAGAATTGAAAATATATTCCTTAAGGAAATAGAGATTGACCTCTGCACATCATGTTTTCTTGAAGAATCAAGCATTGCAAATCCAGGTTCTGTATGAAGAATACCAGCCAGCTAATGTCTGCTACTTCCTATTTATAAGCCCAAATTTTACAACCATTTCCAAATTACTCACAAAACTGACTGTACTTCGGGGGTCCTATAAGACTAGACAGAGTACTAACAACATAAAAAGGATCTGACGGAAGAGGAACAAACAGAAAATCTTTGAGAATAGGCTGTAGATCCACTTAGATCACTAATGCAGACCAAATACTAACTCATTCTTTATTTTTCAGTATTCAACCATTTCTTTTCACAATAATATTACACATTTATTTGCTATCCTGCCAGTGGATCCTTATATATGTTTGTTAGGTATACTTTAGCTAAGAGAGCTTAAGTAAAATTAGCTCTTCCTCGTGTTTGCTGCTGTACAAACACAGATGCTCCATCCATTCCCAAGAGTTTATTTTGTAAAGGAATTCCAATTACAAAATGAAGTTACGGATGAACCATAAAAAGGCACATCTATCTTCAATTTAGTGCAAGTGTTATGTCTTGCTCTGCTACAGAACATTTTTTTTTTCTGAAATAGATATGTTGTGGGAATAATCCTAAACTCCACTAGACCAAGTCCCACGCAGTGCAAAAAAAATTACAGTGCTTGCCCTCTGAAAAGTTTTCCATTGGGCCAATGACTGGGGTTGGGGACATTGTTGCAACCTTAGTGCTTTCACAGAGGGTAGACTTTTTCTGCAGGAACTGGACAGATATTTTTTTCCACATAGCAAAGCTAACATGTGTTTGACATCATTGTCTTTCAAACACTGGCAGTTGAGACCTACCACTGCACATGCAAATTTATGCATGAGGTTTTCAAAATTAGTATGCATCCCTAAAAACATCAGTTAAACTTCTGCTTCTAAGCGCAGCTGATCTTTTTTGAAAAATAAACCAGTGAAATAAACTACAGTTATCCTAGGTTTTCCGGACAGCAAATCTGCAATCAAAGCTCTTAGTATGTTACAGTTCTAGGGATGTAGCATGATGTCAGTGTTATGGAAATTGTGAACCAGTTTGATATTTCTGAGATGTTACGACTTTTTACTTTGTTCAAATATATTTTAGTGTTCACGTGTAGCTTACTAGTCACCGAGACTTTCTACATACTTTCAGTTCTTGGACAGCTACAGACAGCTGTATAACAAATACCTTTCAAACCTCCTCCCTAGCCTGTACTGGCTTGCAAGTGAAGGAAATGTGATGTCAAAGAAAAAAAGGGAGGGATTGGGGACAGACACACACGACAAGTCTTCTAATACTTTAAAACAGAAAATGAATGAATACAAATTACTCCTGGCTTCAGTTTTTACAGCTTTATATATGAAAACTGCTGGACAACATAATTACCTCAATTTACTGTATTAAGGGTACTGATGCCAAGAAGAAACCACACTTTCCAAAGCAAATAGAAAGAAAATATTGGGGGAGGGAGAGGGGAGGGAAAGGGAGAAGGGAAGATGTCCATTTCTTTTTTCCAATCGTTTCTTTGAATTATACAGTTTCTAGTAATTCATTCTTTTCAGAAAACAGATGTCATCTATTTCCCTACTTACAATTTTCCAAGATACAGCGATAAACAAATCACAAGTGTTAAACACTAAAATGTACAGAAATTGTGTAAGGTAGAAGACAATTATTTGGAACCACTATAGTAAGAAACATGTTTGCACTTATCAATATCTTATTGCATAAAATTCTCTAAACTAACAAGACTTCCAAATCGGCAAGCCTTTTATCAGAGGTATCTTTATTGTATTTATGAAATGCATCAATTTGAAACTATTCGCTTCCATCATGGCTGCTAGCAAGACGTAATGCTGTTCAGTGGGAGGTTCAAAGCATCTGCTGTGAGGAGCACAAGAGCTGATAAGCAGTGACAATTTATACTCCCATTGATTTTGTAGCAAGCAGAGGAGAAAGAAAGAAACAAACACTTCCACTCAAGATGGCAGGAAGATGAAAATCAGAATATATGAATTACAATTTAAGCTGCTGGGACATTACAATTAGAAATACTAATCCAGATGACCTGGAAGTATGCTATGGATATCAATTAAACACATAATAGATAGATCATGCTAAATGAAAGCAAAAAAAGACTCAGGAACTATGAAAGAGAAGTATCAAGTCATAACAGTCAATATTTTTCCAAGTGCAAAGTGCAAACCTTAAAGAGATCCATGATTTCATAATCATCCCTTTACTTCACTATAAATCCAACATCTGCATTCAAGCACCCCCAAAAATTAAAAAATGAAAATATTTTTTCATTTTCCCCCTGCATTACAAATTTTCTTCAAAGTCTAAATACATTTAAAAAGTTGTCATAATCCAAAGTGGGAACACAACAGGTTGACATAACAGGTTCACAGGTATGGTCACAACAACAAAGCAGAATCCCTTTCCACATGAATAAGGAAAAATGCTTATAATTTGTGAGCTCTTAACACTTTTTTGTCACTGTCTGTGATGGCAGCTGGGTACCACTAAAGGGGAAAAAAGGCTGAACACATGGCATTGTAAATGGAGGGTTGGGGGTAAGTAGTGCTAGCTCTTGTAATCACACCATTAATCACACCATTTTGAGTGGCTATTGGTCACTCAGCTGCTTATCATACGAACAATGAGGACACAGTTTTTCAATAACAACATGCAAGTTTAATATACAAAACTATTCATTTTTTTCTCTGATTTTTTTTCTTTAGTAAGAATTTAGGGATTTTGAATTTCACACTGCCTCTTCAGGCATATTATTCAATAACAATGAAGTATTTTGATTCGGTGGTCAAACAGTTCAATTAACTTATTTTAAGGAAAAAAAATGCATTTCAGAATTTAAAAATGTATGTCTTCAATTTCTAAATGTAAAGCATAATAAATAATTTGAAATATGCAATAAAAGTATTGATTTTACCTTCAGAAAAAAGAACCAAACCTGAACTGTCTGGTATTTTCCTATAAAATCTGCAATCTGCAAATAATTAAATTCAACTGAAGAAACTGCTGAAATCATCAACCAGATACTAATCTATTTATCTATAAACATAAGTGTATATATACACATGGGGGGGGGGGCACATATATCCTCCTTTAGTTTTCTCTGACTACCTACTATGCATCTAGATCAAGTCAAGACCATAAACAAATCAAAGCTGCATTCTGTCTAAATGGGTCACTTATAATGAGAAAGCATGACATTTACATGTAGAAAGATTGATCAGGGAGTGGAAAAACAGAATCAGCACAGAAAAATGTGCTTTTACAGGCAATTTATATTAAATGATTTGGTGAGTTCCTAAATCCTCCTCAAAAATGGAAGTGAATTGAAAATAAATGAAAAGCATACATGATTTAACGTGGCAAATATTCACTAGGATTACCCTTTGTGCCTGCAGTAAAGTAAGATGAAAAAACCTTGGTTCCTTTCACTACTGTAATGTTGCTTGTAGAGAACAATACTTAAGCCAAAAGACAAAACCCACTATATTTCTCAGATTCACAAATTAATAAACAGTCCACAGTAATTTTAAATTCCACCTTTTAATGCTAACACATCCAATAACGTTCAGTTATTTTCAACTTGACCAGAAACAGTGTAACAGAAATGCTATGATTATGCTGTGTACATCTTGCTAAAGCAATTTCAGCTGCAATGTACAAAATGAATTTCAGCAAAATGCAGATCTGTACAATGCAAACATTAGAACCATAGCAAGGCTACTTCAACGCATCACAAAACAGATGTGGAAAAAAGGCAGACAAAAATTTCAATACTGGCTAAATATATACAAAATATACCCCACTTCTTTGTTCAGCCTAGACTTTCATTCAAGGTGTAAATACTGGTTACATTGTTAGATATCCAACTGCAGCCAGCTCCAAATATTCTGTGAGTAGCTCTCTCATAGTTCACAGTAGACTCCCTTGACCCAGCTAGACAAGCGTGAAAACATGAAATAAATGAAGGTTAACAAAGACTGGTCTGGGAAGAAGGCTGCATTAAATGCTTCCAATATTATTAGTATAGATGTAAAATTTGCTATTTAGATTCTTTTAATACTAGATATCAGATGTCAGTGACTATATTAATGCTAGGTGCTATTGCAGAAAGACAAATGAAGCAAATGGTATGAACAAAAAAAAAAATCCCCATCTGCCACATAAGGATTTTCACTAACCTTACAGCATGCCGCTAAAGCAAATAAGGAACTGAAAAATCGTTATCTCCTTGCAAAGAGAAAGCAATTTCATCACAATACCTTTCTGTGTTTGTCCCTCTTCCATATTCTCTTCCATGGCTACCTTTCTTCGCTAGAAACAGCTACAGAGAATTAATCAAAAGCTTCAGTCAGATGTAGGAAAAAGTGTGGATTTTTTTTTCCCTGGGAAGCTCCAACAGCAGAGGCTTAGGCAAGTCCTCAGAGCTTAGCTAAGGCTCCCTCACTCTCCTTGTTTGCTTGGAGACAGGCTGTCAAGTGTAATTTCATTCAAATTACTCTTCCGTGAAGATTATCAATTTTTCTTCTCAAAGCTGCCCATTGTGTACCACTGTAAGCAGGTACTCAAATGAACAGCCTGTGATTTTTGGGGGAAAATTTGGTCTGAGCCCTTATGGCAATGACACTGATTCATAAGCCCCACTTTGCATATAAAATGGAGAAAATAAATTGAGTTTTGTATTGAAATCTCTGTTTTAAATTGGAAACAGGCTGTACTGAAAAGAGATGGAGGGGTGTCCTCCTAATGGGAAGCAGACCACCAACCCATAATTCCCCCTATTTGCTACTGAAGTGGGAAAGCCCAGATGCCTGTGGGTTCTTTATGCTGTATTACTTGTCTGTCTTTCTCTTTCTCTCTCTCTCTAGCTTCCCCCCTCTCCCCCCCCACCCCACTCCCCCTCCTTCTATATCAGCACATTTAAGAATAATATGACTCTTCATTTCCCTCCTTCTCATATATCTGTATCATCTGTAACTAACAACAAATATACACTATTACCCTTATAATATTCTAGAATGCATCTTTATAACAGTACCATTTTGTATGCAACTGTGTGTTTATACACACATACAAACACCATTTAACCCTACACATTATCCGTCAGCATCACAGGCATTTAGGGGCAGTTCAGAGATTTAAAACAGTACTTGCATCAGTTCTTTTTCTGATTGCTAATATCCAAAATTAGCTGTACACTCCAAATTCCTATTAAAAAACTGGACCTTTTTAAAATGGTGAAGCATCACACGTGGGTACGTATGTGAGGAAGCATGTAGAAACACACAGACTGTTATGAATTTCCTCAGGAAAAGCATAGGTTAAATACACTGTGAGGGCACCTACTCATTGGGGGGAGCTCTGCAGTCTGATTTGGAATGCAAATTGGACGCTGCAGTCTAGCAATAAATTAGCATTTTTGTACCTTAGTCTACAGAGTAATGTAATATCATTTTAAGACTTCCATTATTTCACCAAAAGTGCAATTAGAAGACAAGTCCTTTTTTGTCTTTAGAGATTTTTTATATTCTCATCCTTCTGGGAAATGGGTGACTAAAACTTACCCAAAAATGAAAACTACTATGGCTGAAAAATCATATTTACATATAAATGATGAATTCCTAAATAGGTTGACCTAGTGCTGCCTTCTAGGTCATCAGAAAAAAAGAGCAAAGTTGTTTTTGTTAGTTGGTTGTTTGGGCTTTGGAGGGTTTTTTACACTATTTTTACATAATTCTGTTCATACCAGAATAATTTTTATGTATGAAATTAAGTATTTATATACCATTAAATAACTGACTACATATTTATTTAGTTAGCCAATGCATTTCCTACCCCCTTTGTTCTTTTTAATTCACCTTTCTAAGGCTCTGTTTTCTGGAATAATTGAAGAAGAATGATCAGGTTTTTAAGTTCTTGGACCTAATTGATCATTTCAAAATCAACACATTGAGACTGCCTAGATACATGGAAGTGCTGTGACACCATAGCATCTAAGAGTCTTTCATCTTTCTAGGAATTATTCTTTTACTCAGATTATTTTTTAAAAAAGCATATTTCCTTTAAATCAGAAGATGTCCTCTGTGTGTCTCTTCTGCTATACTTCATTTTCAAAGTATTTTCTTACACAAGCATTGATAAATCTTCATAATTAAAAAAGTGTCCAGTGAGTATTTTACTTTGGGTGGCAATTCCTTCTAAGCTTTGCTTGACAGCAAGAAAATATTTAAGAAAACCAACCTTTCTGACAGTGATGTTTGCAACAAAGAAATCCATTGGTTGCTTATGAAACCAAATGACCCTGTACCTTGAAACAATCATGAAATCTTTGTTTCAAATATAAAAAGCATCAAGGAAAAAGAAGGCTGAAAAGATATAACAAGGAGAGGATACAATAAAGATTGTACAATCATGAGCGTCAGAAAAGGTTAAAAAGAAACAACTTGTTCAATAAGGGGATAAGGCTGCAACGAAAGTAGGTTCAGAATAAAACAAAGGCATAGTACACAATGAGTAGTTAAGCTGTGGAACTTGTTGCAACAGGGTCTTGCAGAGTGGAAAAAAAGCCAAGAAAAAAATGCCCACACCAAAGATCAAGGAGAATCTGAATCACAAAGAATCATGGATACAAAGATGCACCTCTGGATCAGGAGATCCCTGAGCTGCAAATTAATGGAGAGTAGAGGAATATTTTATGAAAAAGTTTTATCTTTCTTCCAAGAGTCTGCTTTTGGACACAAACATACGAGATGTTGGGCTGAGAGAATCTTTGATCTAATCCCCATTATGGTCACATTCACATCAGGTTCACACATCCATTAATTTTAATAATAGGATTTTTAACTCCCTAAAAAGCCTACACTTATATGTCAGAGGTTGAGATGAAATGGCAGTAACTGGTGAAGCAAAGTATAGCATTGTCAAAAAATGGCTTTGAGCTTCCCCCCCCCACCCCCGTGACTCCTTGCAATAATCTCTTTTTCTGTGTAGATATTATTGTCATAAAGGTACCAACAGCTCCTTCTGCTAAACATCAACACATCCAAACTACACAATTGTCTAAGCTCCTTCTTAAGAGGATTCTGATTAGTTTCAGGTGCTATTAACTGGCCATCCATTCACAGCTTCTGTGTCAGCATGTGGGAGAGGTAGAACGTGAAAGAGATTTTATGTTGGCTTCCTTCATATTTAGCTGCATTTTATTAACATATTAATGTTGAAGCAGAAATCTAGATTTCTCCTAGATGATTTTTTAAAAACTGTTCCAAGGACCTTTCAAGAAGAAATTATGAATAGGTATTAATCCTAAAATCAAACAACAGAAAAGCTGTGCAAGTGTTAAGAAGAGTAACAAACAAAATCAGAGAAAGCCAACTTCATGTGATTTTCTAAGCAACAACCATAGAAGCTTGCTTGCTTCACCACACTGTGAAAAATGTTTACCATCAGTGATATGCAAGCTATGTTAAAGTCATACCCAGTAACTACCCAAGCTGCTAATCTTCTCTTTCTGGTCACACTTCTTGCACAGAAATAAACTATTTTAGTAGGAATTAAATACAGCTGTCTAAATTTCTCTTTTAATGTGAGAAGAGATCATTGGTGCAAATGACCATTGGACAACCATGCCATTTGTAAATGGCAAGGCAAGACGGAACATCCAACTGTATCATGAGACTAAATAAACAGTTAATCAAGAGAATAATTGGAAGCTGATGACATTAACAGACCCCCTGATATCCATTATGATATTATGAAATGTGGTTGAGCACTTACAGATTTAAACAGCATGACAAGACACCTGATTTTTACTCTGAGTTCTATGTGGCCTTCAAATCAGTTTACCACTCCATCCTTCAATCCTATTGATTTTCAACTACAGAATAATGATGATGTGGTAGTGCAATGATGTCTTGATCAACACACAAAAACATAATTTAAAAGCACAATGTTATTTATGTTGCTAACACTACTACCTCAATAACTGCACAAGAAGAATTAAGAGCCAGCTCAAATTACCTCAGCTATGTTGTAAACCTTTACTCACAACTGCATGAACAAGTTCTGATGGATTTGGGGAGTGAAGTAATACCTGCTCTTTGTGTTTCAGGGGAATTCACTTTAGACTAATGCCAGTCAGGTCCCACAGACTGTCTGCCCTTTAGGGCTTGGGGTGGCATAATGTGCACTCCTGAAAAGTATGTAATGTTCTTGGAGAATATTCTGTGATGCAAACCAAAATACAGCAAGTGAGGAAAATTAGAATATTCACTTTAAAATCTCACTCCTGAATTCACCAAAACACTAATGTAGATGCACATGTAGTAATTATTTTATGAAAATTAGACAGCAGATTATGGAAAACTGTGAAAGGCTCACAGAAATATTAAAACTGGTTTGTAAAATTTGGTATTTAGAGTGCTCCACAATTAATATAATATCTCATATTAGAATAGAAATAAAATTATTAAATGATGGCACAAGATATTTTATCTTTGGAATAATCCAACAAAGTAAGGTTAGAGGAAGCATTTAGAAGCTTTAAGAGTTCCAGAATGTTCCCTGTTCTGGGATGTGTACTTCTTATTTACAGATTCACAAGATACTTATCAAAATAAACAAAGAGCACATGGTTCATATCAAAGTTTAACTCATGCCAGACATTCACACAGAAGTCCAAGGCAAGAAAAAATGCTTAATGACATGAAAAAATATCAGAATTAGTTGGGAAACGGAATATATCCTCTCTTAAGAGGAAGGAAGGAAGCAGAAGGTAAAAAGTAACATTGGTAGAAGATTGTTGCTCATCCCAGTGATGGGATTATGTATAGTTCTATTAATTTCCAAAAATTATTTTTATGAGGAAATTACATTCTTCTAGAGGAATAAAATACCAGTTTAAATCAGGCAGTTATCAGGGAAACAGCAGGATGGTCACAGAATCACAGAATATTAGGAGTTAGA
>NW_010182101.1:0-1103 GCF_000695765.1 Mesitornis unicolor
AGAGGAAATTGAAAGGTTAAGGAGCATCAGGAAGGCGGAACAGGCTCTGTCCTCCTTGAAACAGAAATTGGAGCGTCCAACAGAAAGTAAATAGGATCAAAGGGTGTGGAGTGCTGGCTCTCCCAGCGTGGCCATGATCTTGTCAATGTGATCAACCCAGCGTACGAATCAGGGTAACCTGCAACTTTAAGGAATCTAAGAGCCGGACTCTCTAACGTACTGTCCATACGTCAGAATGCATGGACAGCAACCAATTAGCTGTATGTAATCGCTGCGTGCTTTGCTCGTGACTTTCTCGTGACTAAAACCGAGATTATAAAAGCTGTGTAGCTCTGCTTAATAAACGAGAACGACCATACTCATTGAGATTCCGTCGTTACTCCGGGAAGTCCTACTCCCACTCCCACAAAGGGCCCCTGTATCCTGCTCCTGTCATGCAGAAGGCAGAAGCCCAAATGAAGAGAGTGAATGGAGGGAAGTTCAAGGTTGGAGCCGAGGGTGGAATCCCTCCTTGTCCACCTTGGCCCCCCAGGTGCCTCTAAATAATAGGCATGAGGGTCTGGTTGAGGAAGGCCTGACAAATGAGGATGTGGATGATGGGCAATTTACATCAGAGGGGTCTCCACAGTCAGAAAGGGCTACCGCCCGCATCACAACCTCATTCACAAAGAAGAAAAGAAGGGTTATCCTTGTAGGTGACTGTTCTGAGGGGAACAGAGGGTCCCATATGCTGAGTAGACCCTCTCCACAAAGAGGTCTGCTGTCTTCCTGGAGCCTGGGTTAAGGACGTCACTAGGAAACTTCCCAACTTGGTAAGGTCCACTGATTACTACCCACTACTGATTTTCCAGGTGGGTAGTGAGGAAGCTGCAACTTGTAGTTCACGAGCAAAAAAGACTTCGGGGCCTTGGGATGGTTAGTAAGGGAATCTGGGGCGCAGGTTGTTTTTTCTTCTCTCCTACTGGTTGCAAGCAGTGACATAGGAAGGAACAGGAGGATACAATTCATAAACACATGGCTCCGTGGCTGGTGTCACCACCATAATTTTGGGTTTTTTTATAATGGGATGACGAACATGACACCAGGTATGCTGGCATCTAATG
>NW_010182102.1:0-1447 GCF_000695765.1 Mesitornis unicolor
CCTATCGCAGGGCTTCCTGGACTCCTTCCGCCATCTTTACCCCGCCCTCCCCCACGCCTTCACCTTCTGGACCTACCTGGGGGGCGCCCGGCAGCGCAACGTGGGCTGGAGGTTGGATTACGGCGTCATTTCCTGTCGCCTGCGGGGGGCGCTGTGCGACTGCAAGATCCGCAACACCGTGATGGGCAGCGACCACTGTCCAATCACGCTGCTGCTGGCCGTCTAGCGGCGGGCCGCCTTGGGCCCGCCCCAATTGGGATTGGTCGAAAATTTGGCGGAAATTGACCAAAATTTGACAGTTTTTTGGGGAAAACTTTGATAAATTTAAGTGGTAGGCCTCACTACTTCTAATAGGCCATAAAATTGGTCTAAATATCCCAAAATTTGGGTTTTTCTAAGGTAAATTGTGGTCAATTTGAGGTCGTCGAGGTCTTGGCAATTGGGATTGGTCGAAAATTTGGCGGAAATTGACCGAAATTTGACAGTTTTTTGGGGAAAATTTGATAAATTTGAGTGGTAGGCCTCACTACTTCCAATTCGTCCTAAAATTGGTCTAAATTCCCTAAAATTTGGGCTTTTCTGAGGTAAATTGTGGTCAAGTTGAGGTCGTCGAGGTCTTGGTAATTGGGATTGGTTGAAAATTTGGCGGAAATTGACCAAAATTTGACAGTTTTTTGGGGAAAACTTCGATAAAATTTGAGTTGTAGGCCTCACTACTTCTAATAGGTCATAAAAGAGGCAAAAAAGACCCAAAATTTGACCTTTTTTGAGGTAAATTGTGGTCAATTTGAGGTTGTTGAGGTCTTATCAGTATGATGGGAAGTGACCACTGTCCAATCACGCTGCTGCTGGCCGTCTAGCGGCGGCCATCTTGGATCAGGCCCAATTTATGGCGGTTTTGGGGGGAAATTGGGAGAAAATGGCCGAAAATTGGGGTTTTTTTCAGGAAATTTTGATGAAGTGGAGGTCGGCGAGGTCTTGGCAATTGGGATTGGTCGAAAATTTGGTGGAAATTGCTCAAAATTTGACAGTTTTTTGGGGAAAACTTTGATAAAATTTGAGTGGTAGGCCTCACTACTTCCAATTCATCCTAAAATTGGTCTAAATTTTCTAAAATTTGGGTTTTTCTGAGGTAAATTGTGGTCAATTTGAGGTCGTCGAGGTCTTGGCAATTGGGATTGGTCGAAAATTTGGCGGAAATTGACCAAAATTTGTCAGTTTTTTGGGGAAAAGTTCGATAAAATTTGAGTGGTAGGCCTCACTACTTCTAATAGGTCATAAAATAGGCAAAAAAGACCCCAAATTTGACCTTTTTTGAGGTAAATTGTGGTCAATTTGAGGTCATCCTGGTCTTATCAGTATGATGGGAAGTGACCACTGTCCAATCACGCTGCTGCTGGCCGTCTAGCGGCGGGCATCTTTGGTCCGACCCCATTTTTGGCGGGGT
>NW_010182102.1:1460-2549 GCF_000695765.1 Mesitornis unicolor
CGTCTAGCGGCGGCCATCTTAGATCAGACCCAATTTATGGCGGTTATGGGGGCAAATTGGGAGAAAACGGCCGAAAATTGGGGTTTTTTTCAGGAAATTTTGATGAAGTGGAGGTCGGCGAGGTCTTGGCAATTGGGATTGGTCGAAAATTTGGCGGAAATTGACCAAAATTTGACAGTTTTTTGGGGAAAACTTTGATAAATTTAAGTGGTAGGCCTCACTACTTCTAATAGGCCATAAAATTGGTCTAAATATCCCAAAATTTGGGTTTTTCTAAGGTAAATTGTGGTCAATTTGAGGTCGTCGAGGTCTTGGCAATTGGGATTGGTCAAAAATCTGGTGGAAATTGACCAAAATTTGTCAGTTTTTTGGGGAAAATTTGATGAAATTGAGGTGTAAGGCCTCACTACTTCTAATGCGTCATAAAATAGGCAAAAAAGACCCAAAATTTCACGATATTTGAGGTAAATTTTTGCCAAACTGAGATCATCAAGGTCCTGTCCCTCTTTATTGATCAGAAATTTCCCCAAATTGCCCAAAATTTGACCTTTTTTTGAGGAAAATCAGGTAAATTTGAGTGGTAGGCCTCGCTACTTCCAATGGCTCCTAAAATAGGCAGAAAAAGCCCAAAATTTGAGGTTTTTTGAGGTAAATTGTGGTCAATTTGAGGTCACCGTGGTCCTGTGAACCCCCCTTGGTCCTGATTTCAACTTGAATTGCCCAAAATTTGAGCTTTTTCGAGGAAAATTGGGTCAAATCGAGTGCTAGGCCTCACTGTTCCTCACAGGTCACAAATTCACCCCCAAAAAACCCCAAAATTTGGGTTTTTCTGTGGTAATTTATAGGTGATGAGGTCATCACGGGGCTCTCAACCCCCAGTGGTCACAACTTGGGTCCAAAAGGCCCTGATTGGGCGATGTTTTTGGCGGGAACTCCGCTCCTTTTTGGCCCTCAACCTCGCAAACCCGCCCGGAAGGCCCCGAAATCGGGGTCTGATGATGTCATCGGAGTCTGATGACGTCATTGGGACCCACCCGGGTCCCTGTTCCTCCCCCCCAACCTCCCCAGTGCTCCCAGTTCCCTCCCAGT
>NW_010182103.1:0-11404 GCF_000695765.1 Mesitornis unicolor
CCTTCCAAACACGGGCACCGTAGAAAAATGACACCAGTCTTACGGACCTGGACTCCACATCTGGACATCATCTGTCTTTGATCCCGATCCGTGTCTTCCTGAGTCCTGCTCCCGCTTGCTGCTGTGTCCAGTTTGGGACTTTTGGAGTGCCCAACTCATCAGAGGCACTGGAGATGGAATTGTTGTTTTGGGGGTGGGGATAGGATTTGATACTGGTTTTATATATTATTTTTTAATTGTTTTCCATTTACACACTTATCCTGTAGTAGTAGGATTTTCTTTTATGTATGTGGATATTTTTGTTGTTATTCAATATTTAAAATCTTAAGAAGAAATATGTGTTTATTTATTCTTTTAAAAAATTTATAAGAAAATCTCAAAACATGATGCAAAAGCACCAATATCTGCCAGAAACAAGAAAAAGCTGAAAAACTGCCCAATACGACGAAATACACAAAACTCAGCACTAATGCCAAGAAAATCTTAAATTGCCACAATATGATGCAAAAGCACTAATAACCGCCAGAAACACCAAAAAGCTGAAAAAGGGCCTATTAAGGCGAAAAGACCAAACTCAGCAGTTATGCTGAGAAACTCCTAAATTGAGAAAAAATGATGCAACAGCACCAATATCAAACAGAAACGCCAAAAAGGTGAAAAAGTGCCTACTGAGGCGAAAAAGACCAAACTCAGCAGTTATGCAGAGAAACTCTTAAATTACCACAATATGATGCAAAAGCACCAATATCCGACAGAAACGCCAAAAAACTAAAAAAGTGCCTGTAAAGGTGAAAATGTCGAAAAACAGCAGATATGCCAAGAAACTCTTAAAATGACAAAACATGATGCAAAAGCACAGATGTAGTCCAGAAAGGCCCAAAAACTGGAAAAGAGCCTAATACGACGCAAAACACAAAGCTCAGCACTTATGGCTAGAAAGTCTTAAATTGCCACAATATGATGCAACAGCAGCAACATTCGACAAAAATGTCAAAAAGCTGAAAAAGTGCCTGATAAGTCGAATAAGACCAAACTCAGCAGTTATGCCTAGAAACTCTTAAATTGCCACAGTTTGTTGCAAAAGCACCACTTCCCGCCAGGAACGCCAAAGGCTTAAAAAATGCCTGTTAAAGCGAAAAAGTAGAAAATCAGGAGATATGTCAAGAAAGACATAAAATGACAAAATATGATAAAAAAGCACCATAATCCTCCACATTGGCCAAAAAGCTGAGAATGTGCCTAATAAAGTGAAAAGGTCGAAAAACAGCAGAAATGCCAAGAAACCCTTAAAATGCCAATCTGTATATTGAAAAAGCAGAAAATCACCAATATCCACCAAAAAGGCCAAAAATTGGAGAAAGAGAAAATTAAAGCAAAAAAGTCGACAATCAGCAGAAATGCCCCAAAACTTTAAAGTAACAAGATATGATTTTAAAAAACCACAGTAATGCCCTAAAAGCCAAAAAGCTTAAATGGCACTTTTAGTGGATATCTGCAACGGAAGCGATTGCGAGGGAAAGTGAGACACAGAGACACGCAGAGCCCAAGGCTTCGAGGGGCTATAGAAGCACTTCCACAGGATAGTGAAACACAGCAACAGCTTTCAGTCCTAGCCCCTTTCTTATGGAAGTTGGAGTCTAAAGTTTGGCATTTCAGAGACAGGCTGTGGGTAGCTACCATAAAAGCCTGGAGGAAAATGTTGGCTTCCCAGGGAAGCAAAGAAGCCCAGAACTCCAGGGTTTCTGGGGCTACAAAAGCACTTCCAAGAGAAGGTGAAACCCAGCCACATCTGTCAGTCCTAAACTGCTTCTTGTGAGAGTCATTGTGAGAGTCAATGTTGAATGCTTGCCATTTCGGAGCCCAGCTCTGGGCAACTACCATAAAAGCCTGGAGGCAAATGTTGGCTTCCCAGGGAAGAAGTGTAGAACATCAGGCTTTCTGGGGCTTAAGAAGCAATTCCCAGAGAAGTTAATCTTTCCATCCTAGTCCCTTTGATGTTGGTCAGGAGCCAGCCTTTTACCCTATTGGAGCTGGGATGCGGGCAGCAGCAAAGAAAATGCGGAACCAATGTTGGCTTCCTAGAGAAGCAAAGAAGCGCGGAGCCCAAGGCTTTGTGGGGCTATGAAGCGCTTCCAGGGGAAGGTGAAATGCAGCAACAGCTTTCAGTCCTAGCCCCTTTCTTGTGGAAGTCAGATTCAAATGTTTCCCATTTCGGAGCAAGGCTCCAGACAGCTATCATAAAAGCCTGGAGGCAAATTATGTCTTCCCGGGGAAGCAAAGAAGCCCAGTACCCCAGGCTTTGTGGGGCTACGGAAATACTTCCCAGAGATGTTCACGCCCCACAACAGCTTTCGATAAAAGTCCCTTTGAGGTTGGTGCAGGAGCCAGCCCTTTACTATTTTGGAACTGAACTTCAGCCAGAAGCAGAGAAAATGCGGAGCCAACGTTAGCTTCCTGGAAAAGCACAGAAGCACAGAGCACAAGGCTTTGTGGAGCTATAGAAGCGCTTCCAAGGGAAGGTGAAACTCAGCAAAGGCTTTCAGTCGTAGCCCCTTTCTTGTGGAAGTCGGATTCAAACGTTTCCCATTTCAGAGTGAGGCTCCAGGCAGCTATCATAAAAGCCTGGAGGCCAATGTTGGCTTCCCAGGAAAGCAAAAAGCCCAGAACCACAGGCATTCTGGGGCTACAGAAGTGCATTCTGTGCATTCTGGTGTATCTGGAAGATAGTGGTGGTTTTTTCGTCATACCTTTGAATTTTAAGGGACATTTTAAGTACATTTTAAGTATCAAGTAAGCTGAAAAAGTCAAAAATCAGCAGAAATGTCAAGTAACCCTTAAAATGCAACAATATGATCCAAAAGCACCAGAAACAGAAACATCTAATAGAAACATCAAAAAGATGAAAAAGTGACTAATAAAGCTAAAAAGACTAAAAGCAGCAGTTACGCCTAGAAACTCTTAAATTGCCACAATCTGTAGCAACAGCACCAATATCAGCCAGAAAAAAAACAAAAAGCTGAAAAAGTGCCAAATAAGGAGAAAAACACATAACTCAGCACTTATGCCTAGAAACTCTTACATAGCCACTATATGTATCAAAAGCACCAATATCAGCCAGAAACGCCAAAAAGCTGAAAAATTGCCTAATAAGGCGAAAAAGACAAAACTAGACAGTTATGCCTAGAAACTCATAAATGGCCACAATATGATGAAAAAATACAAATATCCACAAGAAACACCAAAAAGCTGAAAAAGTGCCTAATAAGGTGAAAAAGACTAAAAGCAGCATTTATGTCAAGAAACTCTTAAATTGCTGCAGTATGATGCAAAAGCAGGAATATCTGCCGGAAATGCCAAAAAAGACAAAAATGTGCCTAATACAGCGAAAAACATAAAAATCAGCAGTTATCCCTAAGAACTCCTAAATTGCTGCAATATGATGCAAAAGCAACATTATTCGCCAGAAAAGACAAAGGGGTGAAAAAGTGCCTAATGAGGCAAAAAAGACTAAAAGCAGCAGTTATGCTGAGAAACACTTAAATTGCCGCAATATGATGCAAAAGCACCAATATCAACCAGAAACACGAAAAAAGCTGAAAAAGTGCCTAATACAGCGAAAAACACAAAAAATCAGCAGTTTTGCCTAGAAACTCTTAAATTGCCACAATATGATGCAAAAGCACCAATATCCACCAGAAACGCCAAAAAGGTGAAAAATTGCTTATTAAAGCAAAAAATACTAAAAGCAGCAGTTATGTCAATAAACTCTTAAATTGCCACAATATGATGCAAAAGCAACATTATTCGCCAGAAAAGACAAAGGGGTGAAAAAGTCCCTAATGAGGCAAAAAATACTAAAAGCAGCAGTTATGTCAAGAAACTCTTAAATTGCTACAATATGATGCAAAAGCACCAATATCCGCCAGAATCGCCAAAAAGCTGAAAAAGTGCCTAATACAGCGAAAACCACAAAAAATCAGCAATGTCTAGAAACTCTTAAAATGCTACAATATGATGCAAAAGCACCAATATCCACCAGAAACGGGAAAAAGCTGAAGAAGTGCCTAATGAGGCAAAAAAGACTAAAAGCAGCAGTTATTCCATCAAACTCCTAAATTGCCACTATATGTAGTAAAAGCAAAAATATCAGCCAGAAAAACCAAAAAGCTGAAAAAGTGCCTTATAAGACGAAAAAGACAAAACTGGACAGTTATGCTTAGAAACTCTTAGATATTTACAATATGATGAAAAAGTACAAATATCTGCCAAAAACGCCAGAAAGCTGAAAAAGTGCCTAATAAGGTGAAAAAGACTAAAAGCAGCAGTTATGTCAAGAAACTCTAAATTGCCACAACATGATGCAAAAGCCCCAATATCTGCCGGAAACGCCAAAAAGGTGAGAAAAATATCCAAAAAAATGTGAAAAAAGACTAAAAGCAGCAGTTATTCCATGAAACTCCTAAATTGCTAAAATACGTAGCAAAAGCACCAATATCGGCCAGAAAAGACAAAAAGGTGAAAAAGTGCCTAATAAGGCGAAAAAGATTAAAAGCAGCAGTTATGTCAAGAAACTCTTAGATTGCTACTATATGATGCAAAAAAAAAATTATCCACCAGAAATGCCAAAAAGATGATAGAGTTTCTTTTTTAAAGTGTTAAAGTCGAAAATAAGCAGATATGCCAAGGAACACTTAAAATGACTAAACACGATGGATAAGCACGAATATTTGAAAGAAATGCCAAAAAAGCTGAAAAATTGCCAAATAAGGAGAAAAACACAAAACTCAACACTTACGGCAAGCACAGAAGTCAACAACCCAAGCCTTTGTGGGTCTACGAAAGCGCTTTCTAGAAAAGATTAGGCCTAGCGCCAGCCTTCAGTCTTTGGTGTGGGAAAATACCTCGATGGCTTCCATTTGACAAATGGCTCCGACCAGTAGCCAAGAAACATAGAGATGAACATTGACTGAAAAGTGAAGCACGGAAAGGCAGAGCCCAAGAATTTTTTCAGAGCTGAGCTCCGGCCAGAAGAAAACGCAGAGCCAACGTTGACTTCCAAGAAAAGCACTGAAGCGCAGAGACCAAGGGATTGTGGGGAAATAGAAGAACTTCCAAGGGAAGATTAATCTTAGTAAGAGCTTTCAGTCCTAGCCCATTTCTTGTGGAAGTAGGAGTCTAAAATTTGCAATTTCAGAGCCAGGCAGCAGTCGGCTAAGATAAAAGCCTGGAGGCAAGTGTTGGCTTCCCAGAGAAGCAAAGAAGCCCAGAACCCCGAACTTTCAAGTGCTACACTTCTGTGCTTGGCTTGGCAGCAAATATTTTCACCAGTCTTTTTTTTATAGCTGTCTAGAGCCCAGCTCTGAAACAGAAAATGACTGTCCCCTGCTGTAACAGTAAAGGGGCTAGGACAGAAAGCTGTTGCTGATTTTCACCTTGTTGTGTAAGCACTTCCACAGCCCCACAAAACCTTGGGCTGTGCACTTCTGTGCTTTTTTAGGAGGCCAACGTTGGCTCCGCATTTTCTTCGGTGCTGGCAGAAGCCCAGCTCCATAATTGTAAAAGGCTGGCTCCTGCACAAACATCAAAGGAACTGGGATTGAACAGAGTATTGGGTCCTGACTTTCCCTGGGAAGTTCTTCTGCAGCCCCACAAAGCCTGTGGTTCTGGGCTTCTTTGCTTTCCTGGGAAGCCAACGTTTGCCTCCAGGCTTTTATGGTAGCTGCAGGGAGCCTCGCTCCAAAATGGGAAATGTTCGACTCCGACTCTCACAAGAAAGGGACTAGGACTGAAAGCTGTTGCTGTGTTTCACCTTCCCTTGGAAGTGCTTCTATAGCCCCACAAAGCCTTGGGCTCTGCTCTTCTGTGCTTCTCTAGGAAGCCAACATTGGATCTGCATTTTCTTTGCTGCTGGCCACAGCCCAGCTCCAATAGGGTAAAATGCTGGCTCCTGACAAAATCAAAGGGACTAGGATGGAAAGATGTTGTGGGGACTTAACTTCTCTGGGAAGTGGTTCTTAAGCCCCACAAAGCCTGTGGTTCTGGGCTTCTTTGCTTTCTTCAGAAGCCAACGTTTGCCTCCAGGCTTTTTCAGAAGCTGCCCGCAGCCTGGCTCCGAAATGGGAAGCGTTCAACAATGACTCACACAAGAAACAGTTTAGGACTGACAGCTGTTGCTGGGTTTGACCTTCCCTTGGAAGTGCTTCTGTACCCCTAAAATCCTTGGGCTCTGCAATTCTGTGCTTGCTTGTCAGTGGATGTTCACCCCCATGATTCTTGGCTGCTGATCAGAGCCATCTGTCAAATGGAAACCATCAAGGTATTCTCCCACACTTAGGACTGAAGGCTGGTGCTAGGCCAAATCTTTTCTAGAAAGCACTTCCGTAGACCCACAAAGGCTTGGGTTGTACACTTCTGCCCTTGGCTGTGAAGCCAATGTTTTCGCCCCATTTCTTGAGTTGCAGTCTGGAGCCCAGCTCATAAACGGCAAAGGACCAAGTCTTGCTGTAATACCAAAGGGAGTAGGACTGAAAGCTGTTGCAGGGCCTCACCTTCCCTGGGAAGCACTTCTATAGCCCTACAAAGACATGGGCTCTGTGCTTCTGTGCCTTTCCTGGAAGCCAACGTTGGCTCCGCATTTTCTCTGCTGCTGGCTGGAGTCCAGCTCTGAAATAGTAAAAGGCTGGCTTCTGCACCAATATCGAAGGACTATTCTCGAAAGCTGTTGTGAGGCGTGAACATCTCTGGGAAGTACTTCTGTAGCCCCACAAGACCTGGGGTTCTGCGCTTCTTAGCTTCCCCAGGAAGCCATAATTTGCCTCCAGGCTTTTATGGTAGCTGCCGGGAGCTTGGCTCTGAAATGGAAAACGTTCGACTCTGACTTCCACAAGAAAGGGGCTAGGACTGAAAGCTGTTGCTGCATTTCACCTTCCCTTGGAAGTGCTTCTATAGTCCGACAACGCCTTGGGCTCTGCTCTTCTGTGCTTCTCTAGGAAGCCAACATTGCATCCGCATTTTTTGTAGCCAACATTTCCTTCTTGGCTTTTTCAAGTAGCTGCCAGGAGTCTTGCTCCGAAATGGCAAGAATTCGACATTGATTCGCACAAGAAAGAGGTTAGGACTGAAAGCTGTTGTTGGGATTCACCTTACCTTGGAAGTGCTTCTGTACCCAGCAAATCCTTGGGCTCTGCCTTTCTGTGCTTTGCTAGTCAGTGGATGTTCACCCCCATGTTTCTTGTCTGTTGGTCAGAGCCATCTGTCAAATGGAAACCATCAAGGTATTCTCCCACACCACAGATGTAAGGACTGAAGGATGCTTGTGGGCCTATTCTTTTCTAGAAAGTGCTTTTGTAGACCCACAAAGGCTTGGGCTGTTCACTTCTGTGCTTGACAGGGCTGGAGACTTCTTCACCTCTGTTATTTCACTTCCTGTGAAATAGGAAGCCAGGCTCAGCAAGAGCAAACGACCGAGTCCTGCTGTAACACCAGAGAGACTATGATTGAATGCTACTGTGGTGTCTCACCTTCCCTGGGAAGTGCTTCTATAGCCCAACAAAGCCTTGGGCTCTGCGCTTCTTTACTTCTCTAAGAAACCAACATTGGCTTGACATTTTCTTTACTGCTGGCCTCAGCCAAGCTTTGAAATGGTAAATGACTGACTGCTGCCCCAACATCAAAGGGACTAGGATTTAAAGGAGTTGTGGGGCCTGACCTACCCTTGAAAGTGCTTCTGTAACCACAGAAAGCCTGTGGTTCTGGGCTTCTTTTCTTCCCTTGGTGGCCAACATATGCTTCCAGGCTTTTATGGTAGCCACCTGCAGCCTGGTTCCAAAATGGAAACATTACAGTCCTACTTCCACAAGAAATGCACTAGGACTGAAAGCTCTTACTGAGTTTCATCTTGCCTTGGAAATTTTTCTATAGCCCCACAATGCCTTGGGCTCTGCGCTTCTGTGCTTCTCTTGGAAGCCAACGTTTGCTCCACATATTATTTCCAGTTGGCCGTAGTCCAGCTCCGAAATGCTAAAAGGCTATGTTCTGCACCAACATCAAAAGGACTAGGATTGAAAGCTGATGTGCTGTCTAACATTCCCTGAGAAGTGCTTCCGTAGCCCCACAAAGCATTGGGCTCTGCACTTCTTTGCTTCTCCAGGAAGCAAATGTTGGCTCTGCATTTTCTCTGCTGGTGGCCACAGCGCTGTTCCAAAATAGAAAAAGGCTGGCTTCTGCACCAACATCAAAGGGGCTGGGATTGAAAGGTATTATGGAGCCTGACCTTCTCTTGTAAGCTCTTCTGTAGTCCCAGAAAGCTTGGAGGTGTGGGCTTCTTTGCTTCCCTGGGAAGCCAACGTTTGCCTCCAGGCTTTTTCAGTAGCTGCCCACAGCCTGGCTCCGAAATGACAAGCGTTCAACATTGACTCGCACAAGCAACAGTTTAGGACTGACAGCTGTTGCTGGGTTTCACCTTCCCTTGGAAGTGCTTCTGTACCCCTAAAATTTTTGGGCTCTGTCTTTCCGTGCTTCGCTAGTCAGTCAATGTTCACCCCCATGTTTCTTGGCTGCTGGTCAGAGACGTCTGACAAATGGAAACCATCAAGGTATTCTCCCACACCAAAGATGCAACGACTGAGAGCTGTTGCTGAGCCTAATCTTTTCTAGAAAGCGCTTCTGTAGACCCACAAAGTCTTGGGCTGTACACTTCTGCGCTTGGCAAGGCTGGAGACTTCTTCACCCCTATTTTTTCCCTTGCTGATCGGAGCCTGGCTCTGCAACAGCAAACGACCGGTTCTTACTTTAACACCAGTGGGTCTAGAACTAAATGGTGTTGCGGGGCCTGACCTTCCCTTGGAAACACTTCCATAGCCCCACAATGCCTTGGGCTCTGCGCTTTTGTGCTTCTCATGGAAGCCAACGTTGGCTCGACATTTTCTTTACTTCTGGCTGGAGCTCAGCTCTGAAATAATAAAGGGCTAGCTCCTATACCATCATCAAAGGGACTAGGATTGAAAGCTGTTGTGGGACCCGACCTTGTATGGGAAGCCCTTCCGTAGCCCCACCAAGCCTGTGATTCTGGGCTTCTTTGCTTCCTTCTGTAGCCAACATTTTCCTCTTCTCTTTTTCAGTAGCTGCCAGGAGTCTTGCTTCAAAATGGCAAACATTCGACATTGACTTGCACAAGAAACAGGTTATGACTGAAAGCTGTTGCTGGGTTTCACCTTCCCTGGGAAGTGCTTTTGTAGCCAAACAAAGCCTTGGACTCTGCCGTTCCATGCTTCGCTAGCTAGTCCATGTTAATCTCCAAATTTCCTGGCTGGTGGTAGGAGCCTTCTCTCAAATGGAAACGGTTAAGCTCTTTTCCTACACCAAAGGACTGAAAGACTGAAGGCTGTTGCTGGGTCTTATCTTTTATATGAAGCACATTTCTAGCCCCACAAAACCTGGGGTTCTAGGCTTCTTTGCTTCCCTGGGACGCCAACGTTTACCACCAGGCTTTCTCTGTACCTACCCAGAGCCTGGTTTCAATATGGCAAACGTTCGACTGTAACTAACACCAGAAAGAGGCTAGGACTGAAAGCTGTTGCTGGATTTCTCCATCCATGGGAAGTGCTTCTGTAGCCAAACAAAGCTTTGGGCTCTGCACTTCCCTGATTCGCTGTCTCGTCCATGTTCACCTCCAAATTTCCTGGCTGCTGGTAGGAGACGTATCACAAATGGAAACAGTCAAGATCTTCTCCCACACCAAAGATGCTAGGACTGAATTCTGTTCCTGGGTCTAATATTTCTATTAAGAGCTTTTGTAGCCCCACAAAGCCTGGGGTTCTGGGCTTCTTTGCTTCCTTGGGAAGCCAACGTTTGCCACCAGGCTTTTTCTGTAGCTTCCCTGAGCCTGGTTTCTATATGGCAAACGTTCGACTCCAACTCACACCAGAGAGGAGCTAGGACTGAAAGCTGTTGCTGGATTTCTCCTTCCCTGAGAAGTGCTTCTGTTGCAAAACAAAGATTTGGTTTCTGCTGTTCACTGCTTCTCTAGCTAGTCCATGTTCGCCTCCAATTTTTGTGGCTACTGGTGTGAGAAGTCTCTCAAATGGAAACGGTCAAGCTCTTCTCCCACAACAAAGATGCTAGGACTGAAAGCTGTTGCAGGGTCTTATCTTTTCTATTAAGTTCTTTTGTAGCCCCACACAGCCTGTGTTTCTAGGCTTCCTTACTTCCCCGTGAAGCCAAAGTTTGCCACCAGGCTTTCTCTGTAGCTGCCCAGAGCCTGGTTTCAATATGCAAACGTTCGACAGTAACTAACACCAGAAAGGGGCTAGGAATGAAAGCTGTTGCTGGATTTCTCCTTCCCTGGGAAGTGCTTTTGCAGTCAAAAAAACCTTAGGCTCTACTGTTCCATGCTACGCTACCTCGTTCATGTTCACCTCCAAATTTTGTGCCTGCTGTAGGAGCCCTGTCTCAAATGGAAACGGTCAAGCTCTTCTCCCACACCAAAGATGCTAGGACTGAAGGCTGTTGCTGGGTCTTATCTTTTCTATGAAGTGAACTTGTAGCCCCACAAAGCCTGGGGTTCTGAGCTTCTTTGCTTCCCTGGGAAGCCAACGTTTGCCACCAGACTTTCTCTGTAGCTGCCCAGAGCCTGTTTTCAATATGGTAAACGTTCAACTCTAACTCACATGAGAAAGGGGCTAGGACTGAAAGCTATTGCTCGATTTCTCCTTCACTGCGAAGTGCTTCTGTAGCCAATCAAAGTCTTGGGTTCTGTCATTCCATGCTTTGTTAGCTAGTCCAAGTTCTCCTCCAATTTTCGTGGCTGCTGGTAGGAGCCGTCTCTCAAATGGAAACAGTCAAGCTCTTCTCCCACACCAGAGATGCTAGGACTGAAGACTGTTGCAGAGTCTTATATTTTCCATTAAGAGCTTTTGCAGCCCCACAAAACCTGGAGTTCTGGCCTTCTTTGCTTCCCTGGGAAGCCAGCCTTTGCCACCAGGCTTTCTCTGTAGCTGCCCAGACCTTGGTTTCAATATGATAACTATTTGACTTCAACTCACACCAGAAAGGGGCTAGGACTGAAGGCTATTGCTGGATTTCTCCTTCCCTGGGAAGTGCTTCTATAGCCAAACAAAGTTTTGGGTTCTGCGCTTCCCTTCTTTGCTGGCTAGTCCATATTCGCCTCCAATTTTCATGGCTGCTGGTAGGAGCCTTCTCTCAAATGGAAACGGTCAAGCTTCTCTCCAAAACCAAAGATGATAGGACTGACGTCTGTTGCTGGGTCTTATCTTTTCTCTTAAGCAAATACGTAGCCCCACAAAGCCTGGGGTTCTGGGCTACTTTGCTTCCCTGGGAAGCCAACATTTGCCACCAGGCTTTCTCTGTAGTTCACACAGAATCACACAGAGTCGCTCGGTTGGAA
>NW_010182104.1:0-5334 GCF_000695765.1 Mesitornis unicolor
GGGCAGGTGGTACCCAGGGGCTGAGGGATCTCTTCTTTACCCCAGGAATGTCCATGCTACTCCTGCCTGTGCAACTCTGGTATGGGGTGGGATGGCTGCAGGATCAGGGTTTACCCTGTGGCATCCAAGTTGTTAACATTAGCTATTTTTTTAATTTTATTGGCAAATAAAGCCAACGCCATCCTGGGGGCATTAAGAAGAGGGTGGGCAGTTGCCCCAGGGGAGTTCTCCTCCTCCTCTGCTCTGCCCTGGGGAGCCCACAGCTGGAAAACTGGGTCCAGTTCTGGGCTCCCCAGTTCAAGGACAAGGAGCGACTGGAGAGAGCTCAGTGTGGAGCCACTGAGATGATGGGGACTGGAGCATCTCCCATAGGAGGAAAGGCTGAGAGAGCTGGGGCTGTTCAGCTGGAGGAGACTGAGGGGGGTTCTCATTAATGCTTAGAAATACCTCAAGGGTGGGGGTCAGGAGGATGGGAGCAGACTCCTCAGTTGTGCCCAGCAACAGGACAAGGGACATCACACCTGAAACCCTGGACAACCTTCACCCCTGTCCCACCAGCCCTTGGTGGGGCCTTTACGCGGTTGCTGCCCAGCCAAGGCCGAGGGAACGCAGCCCAGAGCCCTGGGGCCATGTCCCACCTGCGTTATCAGTCGAGGTGCAGCATTGCACAAGCCCTGGCTCGCACACAAAGAGCCGTGCGTAGCGGTTGGCCCTGGCACGCAGATGTTGGCTGACCCTGCACAAGGCCGCCCCGTTCTGCCATCAATCACATCCCTCCCTATCTCTGCAGCGTCAGCGCCGCAGCAAGGTCTCAGTTCGGTTGTGGCCGTTGCTGGGTGGCCTTGGCTCAGCAGAGCAGCTGGATCAGCCTCCGGTGTTCACGTCCTGGTTGCAAATGTCACCTCTGGATGGAAGAAATGCTCGGTTTGGTCGTCGTCGTGAACCAGAAGCCACCACAGGTTTCACCTCCCTTTCTCCAGGAGGCATCTCCCAGATGCTGCCTGTCCCAGCCCTCACTGGTGCACACTGGGAGCAGAGCGTGGTCGATTCGGAGAGGCCTTGGGTCCTGGGGAAATGTCTCCCTGCTTGGGGACACGGGGGTCGGGGTGCTGCGCCCCACACACCTGGAGATGCGCTGACTCCAAGCCCAGGGCAGTCTCTGGTTTCTTCTTGGGTCCAGACAGCGGTCGAGCGCAGCAAGAACAGGGCAAAAGCCACCAGCGATGTCACACGGTCACCCTGCCGGGTTTGGAGGAGGGAGGCAGAGCCTTGGAGCAGGGAGATGCTGGGATCTCGCCAAGAGGAAGCTCATCACAGAGCTATTACTGCAATTACCCATCGTTATATGCACATTACAGGTGTATTTTAAGCAGCCTGCAGGTCGCTCTCGGCTCCCAGAAGCAGGTGGGGGTGTATTTATCTCCTGCTCCAGCTGCAGCATCTACCAGGAGACCTCCAGGTCTGAGTTCTGCTCCTGGGACTCCCTCTGTGTCCATGGAGAGAAAGGGAGACCCAAAACCCAGGCTCAGGAGAAGCCCATTTCTCTCCCTCTGCCCAAGTAGCCTGTGGCAAGAGGTTCCCATACAAAGATCCACAGTTACTTAACGACTGTACCCTTCTCTAATTAAAATTAGTGATTATTAGCCCCCAATAATCATAGAATCAGGCTGGTGATAAAAGTTTCCAGTTTAAAGCCATCACCCCTGGTCCCATCACTCCATCCCTTGTCAAAAATCTCTCTCCAGCTTTCCTGGAGTCCCTTCAGGTACTGGAAAGCTTTCAATAATAACAGTAATAATAGTGATGATGATGATGATGATGATGCTTCAACACAGGCAGGTTACATCAGTGTTAGTGATGATTTGGGACTGGGAGGCAGTGGCTGGGACAGAGGGTCCTGTGCAAGCATCTGTCACCCAAAACCAAGGGCAAGCTTGGGAAATCACACCCTAAATACACCCAGGGACAAGGAGGTTTCACATGAGAAGAGAGAAAAATAACAAAACAAAGCAAGAATTCAATAAAGCAAGGCAGCGTTTAGGTGTTACAGCAGCAAGGTGAGGAGCTACACACGCAGCTATAGATTTTTTAATCGTGTGGACGCTGGGAGTCGAGCAAATTCCTCCCATGCCGGCGCTGGGAGAAAGGCACGAATTGCAACACGCTCCCAAACCATCCCTGTCTCCGCCCGCGCTGCGTCACCTCCTCAAACGCCAGCGGGAGGGTGGGGTGATCCCTCCACACAGCCCGGCCTGGCACTGCCACGCCAGAACGCACTGGAAAAGGTACGGCACACACCCAGCCCGCCGGGCACCCCCTGCCTGTATCGACACGCTCCGAGGGCTGTTCCTGCAAGTTTTCGCTCTTCCTCTTGGCCTGCGCACGTTGGGAACGGGGTGGGAGGACAACGGGATGTGGGGAGCTCTGGGCAGGCTGATCCCCTCGTTGGGATGCAGCTCAACGCGCGTTTTAAGCTTCCCTGCGGGTCGGTTTGCTGCGCCGGTGAAGCGGCTGGGCTGGTTTGGTGGCACGTACCGGCGTCCCCGGTCTCGGTGTCGCAGCGTCACAGGACGGCAGCTGACAGCCCTCTAGCAAAAAAGGTGACGTTCTTGTCCTGGATCTTGTACTGGTAGATTTGGATGTGATCCTGCTCCCCTGTCAGCTCCAGGGATAATCTCTTAATTATTGTAATCTGCAAAGGAAGAGGATTATCGTCCCTTTGGCTGCTCCACTCGCAGCATCCTCACCCCCCCCAGCCCCTTGCTGGGCTGCAGGGAGGGGAATCACTGATAAAAAACCATCACACGGCCATAACCAGTCCCTTTGGTGGCAGCCCCTGACGAGGGACCACGCAGTAACCAAGTCTCTGTGACCCAGCTGCCCTCCCAGCCCAGAAGAGATCCCAGGCTGGGACAGTTTTGGGAAGCTTCCCAGGAACTTGTAGTGATAGGACAAGGAGTGATGGTTTGAAACTGAAAGAGGGGAGATTTAGATGAGATATTGGGCAGAAATTGTTGAGTGTGAGGGTGGTGAGGCCCTGACCCAGGTTGTCCAGAGAAGCTGTGGGTGCCCCCTCCCTGGCAGTGGCCAAGGCCAGGTTGGCCGGGGCTTGGAGCAGCCTGGGCTGGTGGAGGTGTCCCTGCCCATGGCGGGGGGTGATCTTTAAGGTCCTTTTCCACCCAAACCATGATTTTAACTAAATATCCCCCTGCCATCACCCTGGGACAGGGCACAGCCTGCACTGCAGCTGCCCTATAAACCCCTTCCAGCTTCCAGGGAGACGGGGGAGTCCCCAGGCTGCAGGAGGTCCCCAAGCATCCCTGCAGAGGCAGAGTCACAGCTGGGTGCTCCAGCAGATCCCAGTGACCTGCTCGCTACTCCTTACCCATGCTGCAGGCCAGGCTGGTCCTGGGCCACCTCCCACAGGGCAGAGGAGCGTGTGTCATCTACCCCTGGCCCTGCAGGCAGTGCTATGTGACATTAAAGTGTGTGACATTAACCTGTGTCACCTCTCCGTGCGTTACCTGGCCGTGAACATCCTTGCAGAAGCCGGTTGCCAGCCCCTCTACCCACAGGATCAGGTTGCTGTGATGACACAGGGAGTTCACAATCAGTTCGTTTTCCTCATCTTCTGAATCCTCGTTGCTGTGAACCAGCACCACGACGTTGCCCTGGAATGAGAGCATTGGGCACAAGGTGAGTCCCTAATTCACTCAGGGTAAGGAAGGGGAGACAGGAACATCGGGTGCGAGCTTGGATGGAATAAATGATGCCCCTTGCACCTGATGTCGAATAAAAAACGCCTGCTTCTTAATGCTACTTTGGTGTTAAGAGGTTTTTCTGCTCCTCGTATGGGTGACACACACACCAATTCCCTGCTAACTCAGCTACTTACACATCCCCAGCACGGCAGCTGGTCCTGAGCTAACGTCCACTGGGAAGATAAACACATATAAAGCTCTGAAACGGCTTCCTGTGTATATTTTGTCTATAGAAACACACACACATAAACGTAACGCGCAGCCTAAAAATACACCAAGCCTTTGTTTCGAGACAGCTGCCCAGTGAAACCAGCCTGTCAGGCCACGCAAACGGCAGCTCCAAATGAATTCAGAGCAGTTAAATAATGATGTGGCCGAACGGCTGCAGCCAGAGCTGCGATGCTCGAACCTCTGCAGCTCCCACAAGGAGCAAACAGCTCCCAAACTCAACACCCCACTCTATAAAAATACATCCCAAGAGTCTCTGCCTCAGCTCATGCAGGTCAGCAAGGACTTCAAACCACACAAAACTCCCAATCGATTAAAATGTACTTTAAAGCCTCAGAACGTCTCAGACAGAAATAGAACCGTGTTAGTGTGATTTATCTTCTTTTTTAGCTGTTTTGGAGGTAAATATTCCCAGCGAGCAGAACATCCCCTGTCAGCATTCACAGCACAAACACCCTGGCACCACATGAAGTGCAGGATGACAAAAACCCGACACCGTCTACTTTATTTCTCACTCAAGCAGAGAGAGAAGTGGCCGGGGTGAGGGACGCTGCAGCTAAATAGCAAAGGATGGATGTGACTGGAACCATTTTTCGCTGTGACGCGGGTGTGAGTTGAGATCTCGGGAGAACCGGCAGCTCTAAAAAGCAGTATTTTACACTTTGGAGCTCTGCTCAACACATTAGGGACAGAGAGAGCCCTTTTCTGGTCAGGATTTCTCAGGAAACCAGTTGCAAAGGGGCTAACATAGCTCCAGTGTCTGACACATCTCTCCAAGAGCAATGATCTGAATTTCCTCAACAGCCGAATTCCACCAAAACCCCACAGTGCAGTGACAGAAAAAGGAAATCGAGCCAAGCTTTGCTCCAGAGGCAGTTTTGAACGCATAGCAAAGGGAGCTGTTACCTTCAGCTGGTAGCACACCGCAACCCTGCAGTAGTGGATGAAGTCCAGCACGGCCACCGGTGCGGCACCCAGGCTGAGCAGGACACCGAGGTCGTCCACCAGCAGCACTGGGGCCTTCCAGGAGTCGCCATCAGTGGGAGTCAGGGACGTGCGGACGAAGTCAAACAGGGCTTTGAGGTTGGGAGAGCTCTCTCTGGAAGAGGAGGAGGAGGTCACATGCAGGTGTTGTGTCCCCCACTCTTCACACACTGACCCAATGTGAGGAATGCGCCCTCCCTGCTGTGCCCACATCTGTGATGGTCACCAGGTCCTACAAATCCCTGCAGTCGCTGCTCCTTTACTTGCCTGTGTGAGGTGAAACCCTTCTGTCCTGCTTCAGGGATTAGAGAATCACAAATAATTTGGGTTGGAAGGGACCTCCCAGCCCCCCCACTCCAAC
>NW_010182105.1:0-815 GCF_000695765.1 Mesitornis unicolor
AGCCCCACTGTTCAGATCTAGCATGGAATAAAAAATAAAATCATAAAAAATCCCATACTTTTATTTCCCCCCCCAATGAGCAAAATATGGGATCAATATGTCTGTGTTCTCCCCAACACAGGAGGCAGTAGATGTTATCTCACCGACTGTGAGCAACGGTGATGACAGACTTCAGGGAGAGGGACTGACTTCTCTGAAGGCCTTTACTCATAAGGCATCTTAATTTTTTAGTTAAACACGTTGAGATCTGGGCCAGACTCATATTCTCCAGGTGTGTCTGCTTTAGAATCTAAATCCTTAAACAGCTAAAGAGGGTTTTAACTATGTTGCAGAGTCTAAGAGCAAAAGTATCTTGTGTGTTAAATTTCCACTGGTCCATCTATCTCCTGGGATACAGATGAGTGCTTGCAAAGAGAGAGGAGAAAAGGTAGCAGGTAGGAGTGTAAGGAGTGTAATGTAAATTATAACATTAGTTCCAATAAGTTCACCTGAGACTGTTTTAGTATAACATCTAATTCAACTTTAAGGAAAATGAATGAGTTTGAAAAAGATATTTATTACTGTTATACTGCTTTTGTGGGTTCAGAAAAGTAGTCTTTTTCAGCTGCACTGGCACAAACACAAGCAGAAGGCACCAGATTTCATCCTTGACTTGGTTTTATTGTTTCATCCATTATTTTTATTTTTGCTGCAACCTCCATCTTCTTTCCAAAAAAAGTAAGGCTTAAAAAGTTGATCTTTAAATCTGATTTTATGACATGTGGCACTGGTAGATCAGGAATAGATAGAAGAAAAGGTTTGTATCACCTGCCATG
>NW_010182106.1:0-2335 GCF_000695765.1 Mesitornis unicolor
GTGGCCAGCCCAGCCCTAAACCACAACACACGTGTTCAGCGTTCAGAAACCCATGGGAAGGACATAGCACCACATCCCAGCCAGCGAGTATAATCCAAAACTGGAAGTCAAACTACACCATAAAATGGTAAACCAGGAGGTGGAATTCTCATTTAATATTCCCGTGCTTTCCCTCAGGCTCCGCAGGTTTCACGCTGAGCAGTCGGGGTGTGATACACAGAGGTGACTCTCCCTTACCAGTATCCACCAGTAACACCTCAGGCAGAGCGTCTCTCCCTAAATTTTTTCGCAGGCTGTGTAGGCTGACATGAGCTGAGGAAACATAACTTATAAACGGCATTTCTAAAGGTAATACTTTGTCAACGTACACATTCTTTCACTTTATTTAAATAACCGCACAGAAGTCCCCATTTCAAATTCTTTTCCCTTCTGGGCATAGCCCAGAAGTCATTTTAACAGTGTGACATAAATTTGTCACCTCTAGCCGATACAGCTCTTTTAATTAACAAGCAAAGTGGTCGTTTAAGAATCACTAACCCGATAAGCACAACTGCCGAGAGAACCGATTGCCAGCAGCAATCCTGGCACCGCACAACGGCGCAGCCCTCGCCCCAACAGGATTACTGCCTAAAAACCAGAGCGCAGCCCTAGCTGACTGCATTAAGGTGCAAATGTCCCCAGTTTTAATCCTCTTTTATGGAGGGAGGAGGATTAGTGATTATGCTGGACCACAGAAAAACATAATGGAAGTGTGTTGTAGTAAAGGATTTGAGCAAGAGGGTAATGATGTGATAAACCACGACCTCGGCTAGACTAAGACTCAGAGGTGTGAAGTACCACGTTAAGCATAACGCCCAGCATGGATGAGGTCCACTGCCTTCAAGATTGACCACAAGGACCTCCAGGCCTTTGGCCACAAGGACCCCCGAGGCCTCTGGCCACAAGGACCTTGAGGCCTTTAGCTACAAGGATCCCCGAGGGCTTTGGCCACAAGGACCTCAAGGCCTTTCGCTATGAGGATCCCTGAGGCCTTTGGCTACAGGGACCCCCGAGGCCTTTGGCCACGAGGACCCTCGAGGCCTTTGGCCACGAGGACCTCAAGGGCTTTGGCTACATGGCCCTCCAAAGCCTTTGGCCACAGGGCCCTCGAGGCCTTTGGCTACAAGGCCCTCTGAGGCCTTTGGCCACAAGGACCTTAAGTCCTTTGGCCACAAGGACCCCCGAGGCCTCTGGCTACAGGGACCTCCAGGCCTTTGACTACAAGGCCCTCTGAGGCCTTTGGCCACAAGGACCCCCGAGGCCTTTGGCCACAAGGACCCCCGAGGCCTTTGGCCACAAGGACCCCCAAGGCCTTTGGCTACAGGCCCGAGGCCTTTGGCTACAGGGCCCTCTGAGGCCTTTGGCTACAGAGACCCCTGAGGCCTTTGGCCATGAGGACCCCCAAGGCCTTTGGCCACGAGGACCCCCGAGGCCTTTGGCTACAAGGCCCTCCAAAGCCTTTGGCCACAGGGCCCTCGAGGCCTTTGGCTACAAGGACCCCTGAGGCGTTTGGCCACAAGGACCTCCGAGGCCTTTGGCCACAAGGACCCCCAAGGACTTTCGCCACAGAGCCCTCCGAGGCCTTTGGCCACAAGGACCCCTGAGGCCTTTGGCTTACAAGGACCCCTGAGGCCTCTGGCTACAGGGACCTCCAGGCCTTTGGCCACCAGGACCCCCGAGGCCTATGGCCACCAGGACCCCGCTACGAGGATCCCCGAGGCCTTTGGCCACAAGGCCCTCCGAGGCCTTTGGCCACAAGGACCCCTGAGGCCTTTGGCTACAAGGCCCTCCAAAGCCTTTGGCCACAAGGACCCTCAAGGCCTTGGTCCTCATGTCACTTTAATTCAACCAGATTCACATATGGAAAAAGCCAGACGACACAGCCCTAACCACATCTATTTCTCCAATTTCCACCCTAAAAAGGCAAGCCCAGCCCACCCCTCATTGATGGTTCTCTTCATAATGCAGGCTTCATGGAGATGTTTAACAGGGTCAGCTTGGCCTAGAGGCGCACCAGTATGACTGTGGTTGGTTTTAGGAGGGGCAGTGCCACCTAAACCGGTTCAAGAAGGGTACAGGTATGCAACCTGTGTGAACAGAAGATCTCAGGCAATCACTAAGCAGTGACGAGGCCACAAAAAACCCAAGAGATCTCTCTCCTCTTGCAGTTTTATACCTTCACTCTTTCAGTTCATTCGCCCTGTTCCTATGACTGAAGCCCTCTGTGTTGTGAGCAAACAGAAAGATCAGGAACACAGGCCATTCTGCCTTAAAAAAACAAATTAAACATAAATAA
>NW_010182106.1:2362-9679 GCF_000695765.1 Mesitornis unicolor
CACTACAATAGCATTTGTTTTCAAAGATCTTATTCTGCCTAAGTTTTGGAGGTTGGTTTTTTTCCTACGGCTGTTTAAGAGGATGGGGTTGTGCATTCACAGGTCTGTGGGCAGCCTCTGGTGTCGACAACCATAGCTGCATTTACACAGAGAAGAATGTGAGGATTCTCCTCTAGGCTCACAAAACCAGTGTCTCCAGTTACCCCTGCCGTGCCCTTTAGGGCATCTGAGGTGACAGAGTGCAGGGAGGCTTAGTTCAGTGCCAGAAAAAATTAGGATATCACCTCCCCACATCACCTGCAACTGGGAAAAAGGGATGGATAGGTTCCTCCCAACTGTTTCCTGTGGTTCAAGAACTTGTCTGCTTCCTGCCCTGCAAAAGGCTGTGGATGAGGAGGAAACACCCCCCAGCAAAACCACTGGAAACCAATGAGCAAAGGCCCTGAAAAGGGAAAGTGTCACCTCCGTTAAAGCACCAGGTACGGGAGAAAATCCAGCGTGTGCTACATTCGCAGCTGGGGATTGCGCAGGATTAAGATGCTTTCAGGAAAAAAGTGCAACTACAGCCCTACGAGATCAAAGAGATTTGTCTGCGAGTTATTTAAGTCTTAAGGATCTGCACGCTGGATTTAAATGCTGATTCAAACATTTTTCTCTCCAGTATTGACAAAGAGCCTGTTAAGCAGGCAATGGTACTCTCCAAGCGCCCTGTGAGCACTCGGCTCTCTTTCACACAGGCAAAACTCAACACTGAAGACCCAAGCCATGTGTTAAAACATGAAGTAGGGTTATAATAATCACACATAAGAGTACATCCACCAATATTCTTCTTACTAAGCCCAGTTATTTCCTTCTGTCGTATTTTGGGAAGAAGCAGTACTCCACCAGAATCCCAGGATGTCAGGAGTTGGAAAGGACCTGGAAAGTTCATCCAGTCCAACCCCTGCCAGAGCAGGATCACCAGAGCAGTCACACAGGAACACCTCCGGGCTTTGGGGGTCTCCACACAAGGACACTCCACAACCTCTCTGGGCAGCCTGGGCCATGCTCTGCACCCTCACACTCACAAACTTTGGCCTCATCTTCAGCTGGAACCTCCTGTGCTCCAGCTTGGGACCATTGCCCCTTGTCCTGGCATTGGCCATCCCAGAGCAGAGCCTGGCTCCTTCCTCCTGAAACTGCCCTTTCCAAATGGATCCCCAGGAATGAGGGCACCCCTCAGTCTCCTCTGCTCCAAGCTCAAGAGCCCCAGCTCCCTCAGCCGCTCCTCAGCAGGAGATGCTCCACTCCCTTCAGCATCTTTGTGGCCCTGCTGGACTCTTTCAAGCAGTTCCTGTCCTTCTTGACCTGAGGGCCCAGAACTGAACACAATATTGCAGCTGTGGTGTGAGCAGGGCAGAGCAGAGGGGCAGGAGAACCTCTCTGCCCTACAACCACCCCTTCTCATCCACCCCAGGATGGCCTTGGCCTTCTTGGCTCAAGGGCACATTGCTGGCTCATGGGCATTGCTGCCACCAACAACCCCCAGGTCCTTTTCTCAGCAGCTTTCCAGCCACTCATCCCCAAGATCAAACAATCTCAAAGTTCCTATGCACGTGGAGAACATCCAAGATGGAGCCATCGTGGTTTCCCAGTCCTGACCCACCCTAAGCCAGCGCTCAAGCGGGGCTTTTCCTGCTTTGAATGCACAGCACGGCGTGCAAATCCCATGGGAACGTAAAGTTTTCAAGACTTCCTGCCACGCACAACCCGGTATTTGAAAATACACGGTGACAGACTGCAAATGGACCCCGGATTTTTATTTGCTGCTACATTTTGTACTTTAGATGTCTTTCACATTTCTTCACCACCACCACCACCACCTCCATCTACATATGCTTCTCATTTATCGCTATGACAGCTCTCACAGGAACATCCACCATCTCCTTCTCGAGCAAGGGACCCAATTTACTGGTTCACCTCCCAATTGCCACGAATACTCCTGATTAATGGCCAGTAGAAAAAATAAACTGATAGGGAAAATAACTGATTGCCACCCCATTCCCCTATAGAGGATGCTGCAAGGTAAATAAAGCGTTGAGACTTCACAGTGTGGTCTTGCAAGTCTTTTTGACCCAGACTATGGGGATGTTTTCCAAGCCTCAAAATCATCCCCACTTGGTTACTTTAATTAGAGTAATGAATTAGTGGGAGGGACTCCGTTTCTTTTGGGTTGCATTTCTTGATGGCACCGGTTCCAAGCAAGCAGTGTGCTCTATAAATGAAAGTAACGCTTTCGTGTTTTTCTGCCAACGTATTCGAAGCCAGACGAATTTTCTGACAGTACCCAAAAAAGTTGAGTTCGCCTCCGAGTCGCTACCAGTCTGCGGCATCCGAGCGATCCGTTCATTATTTATAGGCAATACAGACAGCACACAGGGAGAACGGATACAATAATTCACACGTGTGCCTTACACACAGCCTCCCGGAGGCAGAAAGCCATCAACACCCAACAAAAACAAGGTGAGGAAGCAGAGGTTCAGAGCCCAGCACCAAGAGGAGAACGCACCTCGCCGTGCCGTGTACCGAGGAGACGCCTGCTTTCATCCTCCAGCACTAAAATAGGCTCCGCTACCCACGGAAAGCTGTGTGCTCTCTAAGAGAGGATGAAAAACAGGAAGAAAAGGAGACACTGGACTTCTCAATCCTATAGTCAATGCTTGGATGGAATACACCTTTCATCCGAAGCATCCTAGGAGTCTTTGTACAGCTGCATCTTTCTTACAGGAGTTTCAAAAACCTAAAAACCCTGGGTATTTCGTTGACATCAAAACGTCAACGCGCATCAGGATGCCTATCACTCTCCTACGTGCTCCACCAAATATAGCCTCCACCTCCCCGTTTTCTATCTGTTGATAGAAGGGGCTCCTTCTTGGAGTTTTAGCAGGAGGCTCATCCACAACAAAACCAGTCCGGCCTCAGCCAGAAGTCCTTCCGAAAACGCTGAACGCATCAGATCTCCAGAGCAAAGCGGTTCCTTGGCCGTCCTCTCCCAGCTCCCCTCTTCCTAACGCTCCTGGTGAGACACAAGGTCTGCTCCTTGTTATAAACTGTGCTATTCCCAAAAGGATAACGGGCTCTGATGTCTCCTAGCAAGTGGTGCCATTGCATTCCATTAGGTGCCCCCTTCCTAATGGGTCTGACCCCACCAGTTTTTGGGACAAAGCAAAGGCAACAGGGCCATAATGAGCCAACACCACAGCTATTGAACCTTGCAGTAGATACAGAATAGACCTGAATTCTCCCCAGAGCACGATGGTACCTGGACAGTCCAGGTTTAGTCTGAACAAGCAAAAGGGTCCTGACACCAACAGTACAAAGCCCTGGCAGCCTGGATGACTCTGGACCTTTAAACCTTTTTCCATCACCTTAACTTTGGAAAGCAGCAAGAGTTTCTGGTGGAAGCTGAAGTTTCAGGTGGAAAAAAAGACAAGATGCTATTAACATTCAGCATTTTAAGTTTTTCTATAATTGAAAAAACAGGGGGTTTGCTAGGATGTATTTACCTGGGTTTAGATTCACATACAGAACAAACTGATTAAGAGATTCACAACAGCTGACAGAATCACAGAATGTCAGGAGTTGGAAGGGACCTGGAAAGCTCCCCCAGCGCAACCCCTGCCACAGCAGGATCACCAGAGCAGTCACACAGGAACACCTCAGGGCTTTGGGGGTCTCCACACAAGGAGACTCCACAACCTCTCTGGGGAGCCTGGGCCATGCTCTGCACCCTCACACTCACAAACTTTGGCCTCATCTTCAGCTTGAACCTCCTGTGCTCCAGCTTGGGACCATTGCCCCTTGTCCTGCCATTGGACATCCCAGAGCAGAGCCTGGCTCCTTCCTCCTGACACTCGCCCTTTCCAAATGGATCCCCATGAATGAGGGCACCCCTCAGTCTCCTCTGCTCCAAGCTCAAGAGCCCCAACTCCCTCAGCCGCTCCTCAGCAGGAGATGCTCCACGCCCCCCACCCTCTTTGTGGCCCTGCTAGACTCTTTCAAGCAGTTCCTGTCCTTCTGGAGCTGAGGGCCCAGCACTGGACACAAGATTGCAGCTGTGGTGTGAGCAGGGCAGAGCAGAGGGGCAGGAGAACCTCTCTGCCCTACAACCACCCTTTCTAACATACTGACACACAAGTTCAGTTGCTAAAGCAAGCGACAAACAGACTGGGGCAAGGGTGCCTATCTGCATTCAACAGTGGGAATGTGAAAACTACTAAACCGACCCTCTAACAAACAACTGCATTCAAAAACATAAGAGGATGAATTAACTTTAAACACAGAAAAACACTGCCCCCGCATTGAGACACCGCGCTAGAGACTACGTGGCACTCGAGTCCTTCACGGGAAGGGTCTTCAGTGGTTTGTGAAGATTCAGAAGAGCACAAGAACCAGCAACAGAGCTCTGGTGGGAAAACTAAACTGGAGTGAGTGGAAACCTTTATCCTTAATTTTGATTTGCAATTGGCTGTAGCCAGGCCTAATTTCAGACAAGTGGGCTTAACAAACGGTTACGTATCAAAGAGCTATTGAAGTTCATTAGAGAGCTGCATGAGTCACAAGTATCTGCTTCAAGTGCCACCTCAGCACCATTTTTCCATCACTCTACTACAGTAACCACTACCACAGTAAAAGTAAGAGCCCAACCACGCAGCACAAGTTATTTAAAAAGACCAAGGGGTGTATTTTTATAAATGATTTTATTAAATAACTCAAGCACCGGGTAACCAGTAATACAAAAAAAAAAAACAACCCACTTAACTCTATTTTCTTCCTACTTCAGAAGCAGTGTAAGAAAGATTAAGTCCAAGGCTAAATTTTACAGTGCTTCTTGCCCTGAAAATCATCAACACAAGCTCATTTTTACTGACAGCACGCAACGTTCTTATGTATAGAAGTCTGTATTAAAACTTTCATGGTAAAAGGGATGCAGGGGCACAGCAGAGTCACTGCTCTCTGCTTCCTTCCTAGAGGATGCTTTGCCAGATCAGAGGAGGGTAAGGCAAAAAAAAAACCCCAATAATCCCAAAGCCTTCAAGAGACTGAATGGAAATCTCCCTCAGTTGGTAAATGAAGAGCAGGTGGAAGCAGTAATGGAAATATTCCCAGAGCATGTACACGCACAAGGCAGCAGAAGTTTGACGTGATGTAGCCTAAAAGCGAGATTTACAATAAAGGTGGCCCCCAGTGCTCCCATCCTGGGCTCCTGCAGTCATTTGGGGTTCTTGATTTTCACTTACGAGGCTGCAATCTTCCAGGCTTGAGCTTGCCAGAAGCGAAACTGGCAGGTTTAAGCCTAAAAAAAAAAAGATGATTGGGGCTCCCGAGTGACAGAAAAGTTATGAGATGCCAACACTTGAAGTAGTCCTCACACCAAAATACCTGGAAGTTGACATCTGTGCAGCCAACCAGTCACAAGGCTCTTGTCCAGGAAAGCTGAGACAATTAATCAAGGTGCAATATTACAGCATAGAAACCCCTGCACGGCCAACCTTACGCAGAAGAGTGGTGTAATCCTCTATGAACAGGTTTATGCCACACTGGTGGAGCTACAGAGAACAGCAACCTCCAGCTGACACAGCACACGCTAAGGACTCTGGCTGGTAGAGCTGATTTTTGGCAGGACGGCTCATTTGCTTGGGGCGAGGGTATTTCTGGTTCTAGCGCACAGTCGGGACGGGATGCTCCACATCCACGACATAAACTCATGTCAGGATAACTTACACGCTCACGGCCGGCCTGAGTCACCTCCAAAGGAGCATCCGTGCAGCGCAACGGGAACGAAGCGAAACGCCGCAATTTATCAGGGCCCAGAGAAAAAAAATTCGAGAGAAAGGCAGCGCTTTCGCTGCTCCGTGCCAAAAATCACACTGCCCACACATGTGCGAACACCGGCTCCATCCAGGCTGCCAACCAACGGCGCTTTACAAGACCCGTGCTCCATTCCACCTATGTAACGTGAACGTACCCCGGGCCACACACTGTGTAAAACGCAGGCGCTAGCGCGGTACGCGAAACGGAAAGAGCCGCACAAAACATGAACTGGATGAGGCAGAGGGTTCTCTGGTTCGCTGTATTTATGGCCTGTACGTAAGAGCCTCGTTCATCGTAAAGCCTGTGCATAAACGGCGTGAGAGTTCTGAAAAACCGCTGCGATACAACAAAGTGCAAGAAAAAACAATGGTGACCCTATAAAATAGTAAACACGTGGAGAAAAATGACACGAGCGTAGATTATTTAATTAAACACTACACTGTAACACAATGAAAACCCTAACGAAAGCTAACGTCATCTTGACCTTTCCAAAGCTACCACCGTCGTATCCTTCCTCTTTCTCCCTCAATCATTCCTCTTAGTTTTACCACAGGCATGGAAATCTAAAAGTCGAAGAAGATGGGTAATTTCTCATCCATTTCCCCAATGTCAGGGCACTAAAAGTTCAATACAACAGGTTTTAAGAAGGAGCAACCGCGACGCAGGTGAATCAGAAGACAACGCTGCTGCTGAAGTAAGGCTGAACACAAAGTTGCCACGATGTCATGAACGAAACTCCTGAAGAAGAACGACTGCACGCAGCCACCACAACACTGAAAATACTCTCACCATGCCCAGGACATGAGAACAGGGGCTGAAATCATGCCTGGACAGCAGCAAGGCTAACACATCAGAGACAAAAACCAGAAGAGCAGTACCTTTCTTCAGACAAAAATCGTGATCTCTGGAAATAGTGAATATGGCTCCAGTAAAGAGGAGAAAAAAAATAAAGCCGAGATCCAGATCTTGAAGAGGTGCAGAGAAAACATCTCCCCACGCTACGAAAATTATCTGTAGCTGCAAGAAAGCTGAGACTTAGTAACGCCACACGTATGAAGACTTTTGAGCCAAATATTTCTGCCCTGTAATTATTATTTACACTAACAAGGTCCTGAGCACCTCAGTCATGAACCAGGTCCCTGCTGAGCCAGATGTTGTATAACCCAAGAACAAAGAGACACCACTTAAACCCCTTTTTAGACATATCTGGGGAGAGGGGGGTATAAAAATTCTGCTTGTGATGACTGACAGCATTTAAACTCGTTGCCCTCCCAGGAACAGCCCCGCTCCCCAACTCGTATACAAAAGGGCAGCACCGGCCCAGGACACTACAACAAGGCATCCATTTGCAGTCGGAAAAACAAAAAAGGAGAAGAAAAAAAATTCAAAAAGACAAAATAAAAAAAAATGAGGGGACGACATAGGGGAAAACAAAATAGAAGGAAAAAAGGAAAGAGAAAAGCC
>NW_010182107.1:0-1867 GCF_000695765.1 Mesitornis unicolor
CAGAAGTGCTGAGTTTTGTGTTTTTCTCCTTGATGTGAACTTTTTCTGTTCTTTAAGCATTTGCTCTGGTTATTCTAGTTTTTCATCATTTGGAAAACAAAAGTTTCATGACATGTCTGCTATTTTTGGATTTAGAAGAACGTAAAAGAAACTTTTTCACCTTTTTTGGCTTTTAGAGCTGATAGTTGACATTTTGCTACATTTATTGAAAATTTTGGAGTATGCAGTCACATGCGCTGAGTTTTGTGTTTTTCTCCTTTATTTGAACTTTTACTGCTTTTTAAGCGTTTCTGCCTATTATTCTTGCTTTTCCATCATTTTGGGACAATTTAAGAGTTTCTTGACTTATCTTTATCTGCTTCTATTCGGATTTAGCACCTTAAAAAGGATCTTTTTAAACATTTCGGCGTTTCTGACTGCTATTGGGGCTTTTGCTACACATTGTGGGAGTTTAAGAGCTTTTAGACCCAAGATCTTAGATCTACTAGAAGAATGTAAAAGAAATTTTTTCAAGTTTTTTGGCTTCTTTAGCTTATACTAGGTTTTAAGCTACTTATATTGGCAATTTTAGAGTTTGTAGGCAAAAGTGCTGAGTTTTGTTGGTATTTTCTTCACTTATTTGGTAGTTTTTGAGCTTTTTCAGATCTTCTGACTGATAGAGGGATTTTTGCAACATATAGTTGGAACTTCAGAGTTTCTAGGAATAGAGTGTACAGTTTTGCTTTTTTATCCTTTTTTTTTGCTCCCACGAAAAGCCACGAAAATTGGAGGCGAATGCGGATGAGATACTAGAACACAGAATAGCACAGCATGAAGCTTTTTTTTGTTATAGAAGCACTTGGCATGGAAGAAGAAATCCAGCAACACCTTTCAGTCCTAACGTCATTCTGCTGTGAGTTAGAGTCAAACATTTGCCACAATCAAAGCAGGCTGTGGGGAGCTGCAGAGAAAGCCTGGTGGCAAATGTTGGCTACCCAGGGAAGCAAGAAATCCCAGAACCAAAAGCTTTGTGAGCCTACAAGTTGTCTTAATAGAAAAGTCAAGAGCCAGCAACAGTCTTCAGTCCTAGCATCTTTGGTGTGGGAGAAGAGCTTGACCGTTTCCATTGGAGAGACGACTCCTAACAGCAGCCACGGAAATTGGAGGCGAACGTGGACGAAATAGCCAAACACAGAATGGCACATCCCGAGGCTTTGTTTGATTATAGAAGCACTTTAAATGAATGGAGAAATCCAGGAAGAGCTTTTATTCCAAGCCCCTTTCAGATGTGAGTTAAAGTCCAATATTTGTCATATTGAAACCAGACTGTATGGGGTACCAGAGAAAGCCTGGTGGCAAACGTTGACTTCCAGGAGAAGCAAGGAAGCACCAAACGAAAACTTTGTGGGGTTACAAATTAACTTTTTAGAGAAGACAAGAGCCAGCAACAGTCTTCAGTCCTAGCATCTTTGGTGTGGGAGAAGAGCTTCACCGTTTCCATTGGAGAGACGGATCCTACCGGCAGCCACGAAAGTTGGAGGCGAACGTGGACGAGATATCCAAACAGAGAATGCCACAGCCCAAACCTTCGCTTGACTATAGAAGCACTTTGCATGGACGGAGAAATCCAGCAACAGCTGTCAGTACTAATCCCTTTGTGCTATGTGTTAGAGTTAAACGTTTTCCATATTGAAACGACGCTGTGGGGAGCTACAGTGAAGGCCTGGTGGTAAACTTTGGCTTCCCAGGGAAGGAAGAAATCCCAGAACTAAAAGCTTTCTGGGGCTAAAAGTTTGCTTTGCAGAGAAGACAAGAGCCAGCAACAGTCTTCAGACCTCGCATCTTTGGTGTGGGAGAGGAGCTTGACCGTTTTCATTTGAGACACTGA
>NW_010182107.1:2182-2401 GCF_000695765.1 Mesitornis unicolor
TGGGAGAAGAGCTTGACCGTTTCCATTGGAGAGAAGGCTCCTACCAGCAGCCACGAAAATTGGGGGCGAACGTGGACGAGATATCCAAACACAGAACGACACAGACTAAAGCTTTGTTTCTTTGAAGAAACACTTCCCCTGGAAGGAGAAATCCAGCAAGGACTTTCAGTCTAAGTCCCTTTCTGTTATGACTTGGAGTTGAACGTTTGCCATATTGAA
>NW_010182108.1:0-2129 GCF_000695765.1 Mesitornis unicolor
AGAGGATGGGGCAAGGGATGCAACTACACAGCCATCCCCTGCTCCAACAGCAGTGAGCGCAGCAGCCCTGTGACCAAACCGGTCTGAAGCAACGTGAAAGCAATTCAACAAGGCTAAATTTAAGAAGGGAGACTTAATATGGTTTGTCTTCCGCTCAACATTCCTTGGGTTTACACAGAATTCCTCCAAACCAGCCCTGATTCCTCCCAGCTGCCACCATCACCGCCAGCCACCAACGGGGCAGAAACGGCACATCCATGGGGATGGCTTTGATTTTGGGTGGCCTTGACTCTCCTCCCCCTTCATTCTCCTTTCTCTGTTGGCCGATGCTCCATTGACCTCCACCCGAGTGCCTGCCCGTCCTCCTCATGGAAACACCATTTCCTCCCTGCCCCAGGTGCCCGGCTGACAGAACCCCAATGGTTTATACAGCTTTATACCACAACCACCCAATACTTGCTCGGTCGCAAGCAGAGCACAGAAGGGTCCTGGAACGGTCTCGCATGTTTTCCCTTAGTGATATAAAATTTGCTCAGGTTTCTTATACAAAAAAACCCCAAACCTAGGAAGAGGTGTAAGGCGTGGAGCACTGAGCAGGGCAATTTGCTGGAGTGGCAGAGCTCGATGTTAATCAAAGCTTTCCTCCTCCTGCGACAGATCAGAGCGAGGGGGGTAAAAAAGCTTAAAACTGATTTAATTTCTTAATACGCTTCTGTCTGCTGGCTCTAATACTTGGCTTTGATTCTGAATACTTAGCACTTCCCTGCCAGACACTCTGCATTTCTAGGTAATGAATAAAATAATTTTTTTTTAAAAAAAAAAAGCAGAACATAATTAAGCTTGAAGAAATTAAATATGACATTCAAATGAGAAAGAGCTTTGGATGAATATGTAGATCTGTGCTGCACATACGCTTAACAAAATCAATGTATTCACTGCGAAGATTATTTTAAAGATACTCACTTTAACCAAGGGTGCCTCATCACCCCATAGACGTTTTGCTGCAGCTCTTAGTTCTTATTTTCCAGGTGAAGATATGAAATCTCTGTATGGGCCTTGGAGTTTGTGACCTTACAGACACAAAGCCAGGACTGAAACCGGAGTAGAAAACAAAGCAACCAACCCAAAAAACCCTGCACGGGCCTCCCCAGGCACAAGACGGCTCACGACCACGAGTCCAAGGGTGTTATTTCACCACATACAGACCCCAGCTTTAACGTGAAAAAGACACTCACTTGCTGCCAGGAAAGCGTGCCACAGCCCCAGAGCCAATTGTGCCGGGACCTGTACAAACACAGCTAATGCTGTTTCGCGAGGAGCAAGACTGGAGTCCTTTATTCATCCGAAAAATAGCTGTGCCCAGTGTTGTTGCTGCTAAGTAAATCACAGATGCGGCTTCCACAAGCACCCTACGCAGGCTTTGTCTTCCAGAGTAACTCAGCCTGCACCCAGCACTCTGAATGTTAACACACACACACATATTGAATTATTTCTATGACAAAAGAGCCCTTTTCCCAAGCTGAAGTCCCAACCACAGCCCCTCTTACAAAAGGGCTCTTGTAAAACCACGGAGGTACTCAGTAGATATGGTCAAACAGGGGGCAATGATTCGAAAATAAATAAATATCTGTGTGTGATTACCAGTCTATTAATTGCATTTATTCCGGCAGAGAACAAGGAACAAAACGTGCCAGGCTCAGCGTAATGCAAGCAACACACTGGCCCTGCTGTGAACTTCCCAATTTAAGTGGCTGAGGAGAGACACACGGCAAGGAAAGAAGCACCAAAGAGGGTGAACAAGGACCAGAGCCTAAAGCCGAGGCCATGGCTCCTCCAGCATCTCCAGTGCTTGCTGAGAGGGGCAAGGACAAGAGGAAATGGCCTCAAGTTGTGCCAGGGCAGGGTTAGATTGGATCTGAGGGGAAATTTCTTCATGGAAAGAGGGGCCAAGCACTGGCAGGGGCTGCCCAGGGCAGTGGTGGAGTCCCCATCCCTGGAGGGGTTCACAAACCGTGTGGATGTGGCACTTGGGGACGTGGTTTATGGCCATAGTGGGGTTGGGTTGACGTTGGACTGGATGATCTTGGAGGCCTCTCCCAACCTCAATGACTCTGTGGTTCTTCCTCAAC
>NW_010182108.1:2178-14653 GCF_000695765.1 Mesitornis unicolor
AGTGGAGGGGTTGGAGCAGAGCAGCCCAAAATCCCATCAGCACTGAACAAACACAGCCAACACTGCTGATATCTCAACACTTATGGTCCCTGCGTAAGCTGCTTCCAGGGGTTTCTGCCAGCATCTCCCATTCATCCTTGAAGATTTCCTCCTCTTCCTCTCTCGTCCACTGCATGGCTCAAGGGTTGAAGGCCCTGCATGGAAACTTTGATCCATAGGGTCCCCATGCCCAAAAGAGAAGGAGGAGCAGCAGGAGATGGAGCATCTCCTGTGGTTAATGCTGATGGTGGTGGAGCAGCTGGACCAGGACTGTGCAAGGTACCCACTGAGGACCTACTCAACACATTTATGGCCAAAAGGGACTGACAATGGACCTCTTTCCCCCAGCTTTTGTGAGATTTTCTGCATTACGATTTGTACTTTTAATTACAGTCATAATCAAACTCACTTCTTGAGTGCTTGCTTTTAGGGAACCTGAGATCCTTAGGCTCTGCAACACTGAGAAATGAACTGAAATACATGAATCAGCAACGTGATGAAAAATCATGAAAACGCTACAGAACTCATGTAGATACCTGGTAATTGTTAAAGGAAAAAACTCATTTCTCACTTAAATCCCCTCTCCAACAACCACCACAATAAAGAAACACAAGTGCTTTGTGTAATAAGAAAAACAACTTCACCCAGCCCTGTTCTTTGGTTAAGAAACTGAACAGAATCCATTTTGAAGCGGAGGAAACGCGAGCAGGGAATAAGCACTGTACTAATGGGGTTTAAAATGTTTTAGCGAGCAAAGAGCTGCTAAAGCTGTAAGACTGTGATACACTGGAGGCACAGGTTCACGAGGAGCAATTAGGGCCTGATCCAACCCACACCAACGTCATTCGCAGTCGCTGCTGACTCTGAGATTGAACCACTCCAGTTCACCATCAGTAAGGATCTGCTGCTTTACAACGAAACCAGAGCGGAGTTTGGCTGATTAGTGACAGAAGCATCACTGGAAGAAAAGGGTTTGGGTCTTCCTTATCTCACTAGGCACTGATTTCTTGCTCTCAGCTCCAAGGAGGGTACTTTATTTTCCAGATTCCCCAGTGAAAGTTGCAGTCTTTGTGTCTGCTTACAGCATGCTGAAGTAAGTCCCAAGTAATGGTAATTGTTAAAGGAAAAATCTCATTTCTCATGAAGCAAAATCACGCTGTTCATACCCAAAGTGGGAAATACAGCACTGGAAGCTGGGCTGCTATCCACTTTGGAACTGGAGGGGACTCATCGACCCTTATTTCACAGAATCACAGAACATCAGGAGTTGGAAGGGACCTGGAAAGCTCCCCCAGTGCAACCCCTGCCAGAGCAGGATCACCAGAGCAGTCACACAGGAACACGGCCAGGGCTTTGGGGGTCTGCAGAGAAGGAGACTCCACAACCTCTCTGGGCAGCCTGGGCCATGCTCCACAACCCTCACACTCACAAACTTTGGCCTCATCTTCAGCTTGAACCTCCTGTGCTCCAGCTTGGGACCATTGCCCCTTGTCCTGGCATTGGCCATCCCAGAGCAGAGCCTGGCTCCTTCCTCCTGACACTGCCCTTTCCCAATGGATCCCCAGGAATGAGGGCACCCCTCAGTCTCCTCTGCTCCCCTCGCTCGCTGCATTAGTCTGACTTCAATCCCATTCGCAGACACCCGTTTTCCAATATTGTCTCAGAACATGCTCAGTTCTGAACGAAAAAAGGAGTCTGGAATGCAAGTACAAAGCCCTGCATCTTGTTGTTTCAAATACCATCTGCTTGACAGCGTATTGCATTTAATCAACAGTGCTAATTACAACAAACATTTCCCAAACAAAACCAACATATCGTTTTCATTATAAGACCAAAGAATGGGGGGAAAAAAAAGATTGTTCTGGCTACTGCTAAAAAAAGAATGTCTTAAACTGCTCTAAATGTCGCTACCAACTATGGGAAAAAGTTATTTGCACATATAGGCCATGTTAGTGAATAAAAGTCTAACTTGTCTTTATTTATATCTGAGTGAATAAGCCTTGTTACTTCTGCTAGAAGGAAATCTTTAGGAGAACAGACTTGCTGCAGATGGAAATGTCCATCAAGGACAAAGACCAACACCCATTGCCTTGGGTTTTGGTCAATGGAGGCTCCTGCTGAGGTCTCCAGAGAGAAATGGGGCATCAATCCCATCCCAATGGCAGTGGAAAGCCATGGCCATGATGAGGTGACCAACTCCATCTCTCAGCAACCAGCACCACCACCACCTCCTACCCAAGGTAAAGACACCAAACAGCATTGTACAAGCATTTGCAGACCCATGAGCAGTTATGGAAACCAGAAGGGCACAACTCTACCTGATGAAGAAGGAAGCCGCAGCGGAGGTGCCTGCTGAGACCCCGGCCGGAGCAACCAGGCTTTGGGAGGGCCCCGAGCCGCCCGCTCCTGCAGGGTCCACGTTGGTCTGCCCTGAGCTGATCTGAACACTGGGACCATCTCGGCCACCTTCTGGTGCTGTTTCTGCCTGAAAAATAAAACAAAGACATGTGCACAGGTTAGCACACTTGGTGAATGGCCACGGCAGGGAGAGGTCTCATGGGGGACTTGTCATGGTTTAGGGCTGGGCTGGCCACTAAACCCTGGCCAGACGCTCGCTGTGAACCCCTCTGCCCTCCCCACAAGGGAAGAGAAAACAGAAGAACGGAGAGAGACTGCATGGGTTGGGAAAGAAAACAACAGGTTTAATAAAACAATAATACTGATACTACAGGATAATAATGAAATAGATACAGAGATGTACAAATATATCTACAAAACCAATATAAAATCCTCCCCCAGTGACGATGATGGCACCAGAGGCTCTGGGAGCACTGGAAAAGTCCCAGTGTGGACCCAGCAGCAGTGGGAGCTGATGCAGGAACACAGGGCTCAGGATCAGAGGCAGGCGAAGCAGCAGGGTCTGCTGGGCCTTGGGCCATTGCAGGGGTGGAGAGGGAAGGAAGGGGCCAAGCTGGAAGGGTCCAGACCCTGGGGATCCCTGGGCTTTGCACTGAGTGTGGGTGTGTGGGATGCAATCCCTGGTTGGGCAGGGTTGGGTCTGCTCCTCCTGTAGGTGCAGCCACGGCCCCCATGGTGAGACAGTGGCCTTGCCATGTTTCCATACCATACAAGCACTATCACTTGTAGCAGTGCACACTGTTGTTAAACCATGCTGTTGGTTTCAGTGAGTTCAGCCACTTAAAAAAACTGAGCTGAAAAGTAAAATTACTCAATAGAAAATCAGTTCTGTTGAGCTCAAACCAGGACAGGGGCTTCCAAAAAGCGTCTTTGCAAGGGGGAGGGTGAAGATCAGCAATAGCGGAGGAGCTGGAGTAGGTCCTGAACAGAGAAGGTGAAAACCATGACCGCAGCAGCTAACAGAAAACCAGCGAGCATTCGTGATGGGTAATGCACAGTGAAACAGTTTGACAGGCATGAAGACACGGAAGGGCACGAGCAGAACCTTCTTGTTTCGCCGCGTTATTTGGGAGCTGGCAGGACTGTTTATCTGGTTCAGTTATACCTGTCAGGAATTATTTCTCGGTGGCACATCATCCACAAGACCTATCTGTTTGGGAGGAACTAACCAAACAGTCACATTTGTAACGCGTTTCCGCATGAATAACCCCAAGAACTAAATAAAACACAAAAATTGATTTTTTTAAACATAGACACAGCCCTGCTTTTCACCATTATGTGTCTCAGTACACGGCATTTTTGTCTCCTGCAAACCGCTCCAGTGGAAGAACAGCAGTGACTGGAGATCCATCTTCCCCAGCATAATTCATCTGCAGGGCACGAGACAGAATTTGGAGGGGGAAGGTGATCATTTGGGGCTTTTGCCAAAACCTCAGACATCTGTATTGTGAAACGGTGTCACCTTGATGTCTTCATGCTTAGGCCACCAACTCCTTCAGCACCAAAACGAAGCCCCATCAGTCAAACGCTCCTTGACAGCGCTGGGAAAGCCTCCCTTTTTAGTTTTTTCTCCTTTTTGGAAGAACCTGCTCTATGTCTAAGAGTGCAGAGGATTTAATTAAAGGCGACACCACAATAAATATTTGTCAAAATAGTTAATTGCTTCATGTATGATAATATATGATGCGTCTGTCATCTGAAATACTACTCTGACATTTCCAGCTAATTAGCTAAAATAAATTCCAGAAAAGGAGACAGCCTTGTAATGAAGCACAACTGCAATTAAGGACTTCCTAGGACACCACACCAAATTTGAAGTTTTGTGCCGCCACAGATCCCGTTTTACAACTACGGATACGCAGACGTGGTAATGGGGTCCTCCCAGCCACATACACACCCTCGATTCCTCATACGCTGACAACCCAAACGGAGCTTTTCTCACGAGAACCGAGGCAAGAAAATAAAAGAAAACCCTGCTGATGGATGGATGAAAGTGTCTGGAGCTTCGTCTGTGCTCATTCCCATAGATGAATGCTGAATTCCCAGCTCCCAAAGTCAACAGGAAGAACAGCCAGCCCTTTCGAAGGCCTGCTCCTTAAAGATTAAAACTACTACCAGTAGTACAGAGTGGCTGACTCATAGGATCACAGCATGGTTGGGTTGAAGGGACCTTTACAGCTCACCCAGTCCAACCCCTGCAGTGACAGGGACATTGGTACCAGATCAGGGTGCTCAGAGCCCATCAAGCCTGGCCTTGAATATCTCCAGGGATGGGGCCTGCACCACCTCTCTGGGCAACCAATGATCAACCACCTAATGGGGAAGAGCTTTTTCCTCATATTCAACCTTAATCTGCCCTTTTCCAGTTTAAAACCATCACCCCTCGTCCTATCGCCCCATGCCCCAGTGAACAGCTCTTCCCAGATTTCTTACAGGCACCTTTCAGATATGAAAGGCACTTTCCTAGAGCTCACCTGAGAGAGCTGAGGCGTAGAAGAAAATTCACTCGGATAAATTCAATCCTAGCAAAGCTACTCACACTAAGAGCTGAACTGGAAACCTGAACAAATCCCTCGGCAAAACCCCTTTATTTTCTAACACAAGTCTCAGGAGGTTTAGACAAAAAGGCAGTGACCAAGCACTGACAGAGGTCAACTGGCACACAAAACGGTACACCACAACACGAGCAGGGACTCAAGCAGTAACAGACTGGTCTTGACCTACACCATTCACGGCCTGGGGAAACACTGCAGATGGGGAAAGGTCCAAACGCCGCATCCGAACTTCTGAGTTACGTCAACTGATGCAAAGCTCTAATAGCAAGTGGTGTTTACTATGGACGTGGCAACTTACAGACTATGACATCTCCACCACAAACTCGGGATCCAGGACATAGGGCTCAGAAATCAGCACGGCAAGGGGCCAGTGGCACGATGGGCAGCAAGAGAAGGAAACCCCCCCAGCAGCCACCATCAAGCTGACATTAGGGTTTGAATATTCCCATGAGTTCTGGTAGGGAGGCAACCACAGCCCTACAAAGGCAATCGTAACCCTAAAAAGGCAACCATAACCCTCTGTCACGCGTGCTGTTGATTCAGACTGAAAATTACAGGGTCCAGATGAACTCCCAAGACATTTTTCCATTCATGTTCAACAGGGACTGTATCGGACAACAAGAAAATCAAATCTTAAGCAAAGTACTGAAAGGAGAAGGCTGAAGCAGCAACGTGTTTCTAATTACTTGTACTTTAACTAATGTATAGTCTAAACAATGGCAGGATCTAAAGCTCAGGATGAAATCTGTAGAGCCAGCGTGAAACGTCAGTGAATTTTACACCAAAGTGTGGCAGATTTGTAAGAGCTGAGCGGAATCTGTTAACCAGGCAGGGTTTGGTTTGGTTGTGAACACTTCATTCACCTTCTGAGACGTCAATCCCGTAAAAGCTACTCCCATTTAACAAAAACATGAGCAGTGTGTAACATGCAGGCTTTTTTCATCACTTTTTAATCTCTCCAAGGACTTAGAAACCTACATTTCCATGAGAGACCAATGACTGTGGACATATGAGCATCTAACTTGAAATACCCAAACCAAACCTGCCATTTCAGGTAGCAGACAATTTATGTACTTTCCAAATCAGTTGGGTGTCTGTAAATCACCCTTCCCACTTCTGAAAACTCACGCTGCAATTTCTGGGTAAATTTGGAAGCCTTATTCTGTGCGTGCGTGAAAGGAGGACGAGGGGAAGCCAAGGAAAAGGCCCTGATTCGTGTAAATGAGGAAAACCTGAAGTAAGACATGCAAGGCCAAATCAGCAGCAGGCTCGTGCAGAAGACAACCCATATATTTTTTCCGTTCAAGTTGGATAGAGCTGCAAAAGACAGTAATCAGAGATGATGTCTAAATGTAAGTACCAAGAACAGACTCAGAGCAGAGGGAATGGGGGGAAATCACAACAGCATCCACAAGTCTGACACACATCCGTGTAAGCAGGGTCAGAACTCAGCACCATTTGTTTTAGTGCAACAAGTCGGTCCTATTCAGGAAGGCTTCAACAGGGAACTGGTGGTGAAGCCCTGGTGAGACCAAGCCTGCGTCTGCACTGGGGCTCCTTTCCTGCTGGGTTTTTTCACTGGGCTTTTTAAAGTTGTTTTTACCCCTTTGACCAGCAGGCAGGCATGAAGAATTCTGAGTGTGTGCCGTAACCTTACTAAACTTCCCCCTTTCAGTCCAGAATATCACAGCAAATTAAGTTGTAAAAACTGCTTGATGCAATGATTTAGCAATATATTGCATCTGCTGTTCCTATATGATAAAACAGTAATTTTCCCCTAAATGATTCATTCTAAGACTCTTACAACCTAGTAGCACCAACTGTAATAAATGTGATTTAACTCTCTATCTGGATAATGCTCACACTATAAACCCTAAAAGTGTGGAAAGGTCCTGCTTCTTGCCTGTGCAAGATCTCCTCCAGCTGAGCAGCTCTACGTAAAGTTAACAGTGCAGGATACACCAGGGTGAAGGGAAATGGGTTCTGGATTAGCTTTTTACTGCCTTTTGACTCACTATAAAATAACCAGGGAATTTTACACCTACACTACACTACTGTGGTCACTTTATGGCCTGCAGCTGCAACGCAGTTTACAAGAACACCTAAACCTGTAGGGTCAGACCTTCATGGGCACCTCATGTTCAACGTGAGCCAAATACAGACATAACGTCCCTACCCACAAACAGGTTTTCAGCTACAAGGGTCGCTAATGCTTGGCTTATTGCTGATCTCTGAACATGAGGCAGAATGAGAAAGATCAGAGAGAAGTGGAATTAAATAGAAATAGGGGGGCCCATCTGATTACTGGAAAGTAATACAGGAGATTCAACGGGAACCACAGGGCCCTCATATGCAACCTAACCCTGTCCTGGCACAACTTGAGGCCATTTCCTTTCATCCTATTGCTCATTATTTGGGAGCAGAGACTGACTCCCCCTCACTGTCCCCTCCTTTCAGGAGCTGCAGAGGGGATAAGGTCTCCCCTCACCTCCTCTTCTCCACTTGAACCCCCCAGCTCCCTCAGCCACTCCCCAGCATTCGGCTGCTCCAGACCTCCCCAGCTCCGTTGCCCTTCTCTGCCCACGCTCCAGCCCCTCAGTGTCCTTCTGGGAGTGAGGGGCCCAACACTGACCCCAGGGTTCGAGGTTTGGCCTCAGCAGTGCCCAGCACAGGGGATGATCTCTGCCCTGCTCCTGCTGCCCACACCAGTGCTGGGACAGCCCAGGATGGTGTTGGCCACCTTGGCCACACTGCTGGCCATTGACCAGCACCCCCAGGTTTTTTTCCGACAAGCACCTTTCCAACCGCTCATCCCTAAACCTGTGGTGTCCATGGGGTTGTTGTGCCCCAAGGGCAGGACCCAGCACTTGGTCTTGTTGAACCTCATGCAGTTGACCTTGGCCCATGGATCCTGCCTGGCCGGGTCCCTCTGCTGAGCCTCCATATCCTCAAAACTCTCACCAAACTCAGTGTCATCTGCAAAATCACTGTGGGTGCACTCAATCCCCTCCTTCAGATCATTGATAAAGCTGTTGAACAGAACTGGTCCCAGTACGGAGCCCTGGGAAGCACCACTTGTGACTGACCACCAACTGGATTTGACTCCGTTCACCACCACTCCCTGGGCCCAGACATCCAGCCAGTGTTTTAACCAGCAAAGAGTACATTTGTCCAAGTCATAAAGCTGACATTTCCTCCATGAGAATGCTGTAGGAAACAGTACCAAAGGCTTTACTAAAGTCCAGGCAGACAACATCCACAAGATGCCACCACACAGTGACAGACCAGTGTCCCATCCTGTAGGCGCAGACACGGCTCCCATGCTGAGACAGTGGCCTTGTGCTGATCACTTGTAGCAGTGCACACTGTTGTTAAACCGTGCTGCTGGTTTGAGTGAGTTCAGGCACTGAGAAGAGACTGAGCTGGAAATGAAATCACTGAACAGGAAATCAGGACATCCAGTCACTTTTCAGCCATTCAGGACACCGGTACCAAATGAAGCAGCAAGCGATGCCCACTCCTCCCTCCTCCACAACTCTCTGACCTCCAGTCACACAAACTTCACCCTCCTGTCTGCACATGTGAACCCCCAACTTAGAAAGCCGGGAGGTCATAAAAAAGGGCTGTCGAGAAGGACACAAATCCTGTTGCACATAAACACTCTCAAATGGGGGCTTGTTTAAGCCAGTGGGCTTAAAACCACCAGATCAGAGGAACCTGTCTCCAGGCAAGCATCACAAAGTGTTGCCCAGAGCCTTCCCTGTTGACGTGTATTACAACAGTTACAGCCTCCAAAGCAAATAAATAAATAAATATAGCTGTGTACTGCTCAGGGTGTTTTAATTTACCATTGTGGCAAGAATTGAAAAGCAGCTGTATATTCAAGTGGAGAAATATACAGTTGAATCCCTGCTTTTTGTCAGGGGCTGATGTGAGCAAGCCAAGGAATTCATTAACAAGCTCATAATAATGCAAATTTCTGTCAGCTCAGGATTGGGTTTCCTGCAGGAAGACAAATGCTTTTCCATTAGGGCTGACTTCCACGGGGCAGATGCGTCTCTAACGCAGGACACGTACAGAGCTTTGCATCGGGAGGATTTGTGCCGCCTTCCCGACTCCACAACAGAATTTCTCAATGACTTCAGGCAGCTCAGCCAAAATCTGACTGTGCCTTGATTGCTCTCTATTCAGCAAAATGGAATAATCATGTTCCCAAGAATTATAGGACTTGCAATGTTATTATAACCATTATATTGCTCTAATGATTGACATGCAATGTCAGCAAACAAAGGCAAAGGTGGACAGAGACTGTCATACCTAATTTCTGTTTCAATCACGCCTGAAATGCTTACATATGCGATGAAACTGCTTTAAAGAGAGCAGCCCTTGGGATCAATTTGCCTGACAGCTACCGCACACAGGCACCCACTGCCTGGTGTCTCGCTCGAGGTACAAACCCTCGCTCTATGAAGGGAAAACTGGGTATTTAATACACCCGGATCTCAAGAACAAGGCTCAATCACAGGCAAGCTCCTGAAGGAGCATTAAGAGACAGCTCTGACTCTGTGCTCATTGCTGAAGGACACCGAGGTCCCACATTTGGGATGGAGCTGTAGATATGCTGCTGTCCACTCCCCATCTGGAAACCACGCAACCCACACCCACACCCAGTCACGATGTGACAGGAGCGAAACCTGCAAGCCTGTAGCATCCCAAAGCTCTTCAAAACACCCAAATGCCATGACAGTGATGAGGAACTCCAGAAAAACTGCCCAAAAAGAAGGGTCAGGTGAGATTTGACACAGACAAGACCATGCACTTAGGCAAAAATAACCTAAACATGTCCTAAACACCACTGAACTCAAAACTTGTCTCACAATCTCTATGGACTCACTTCAAGCACCACTTTCAGCTTCACAGCAAACCTCTAATTATCGATCCTTCGTTACACTGGGAAATTACCTCATCGTAGCTTTAAAGTTCTACTTCTAACTCTAATAATCTCATCATTGATTACGGTGACTGTATTCTAATTATAAATCCATTATCTCCTCAACAATGAAATAAAATCAATAACGCACGCAAATGGGGGGAAAAAAGGAATTTAAACGCATACATTAATGTCATTTCAAGTGGCGCTGTTTTATGCGCCATCTCTAACAAAACTGTGTCACATCATTAGCAATAATGTGAAAAATCTTCTTCAATTAACAGAGCTGATTTGATGCTATGTTCAGTAAAGTGGCAATCCATTCCATTAAACACACACGTATGAAGTGCTTGAAACATCTACGAGCTCCATCTATACATCATAAACTCTCTCCTAAGTGCTGAAACAGAAAAGTGGGCACATTTGCTATTGATGCTTTTTAAAATCTCCTTTCAGAAGCCGCCACCCAGGGCACTTCAGTGATCCCAGCTGTAACAAGGCATCCGTGTTTGCCATGGCTTGGCCATTCACGGCACAAAACGATGGGAGATGCTTTCAGCTACCTGAGCCCATGACCCCAGCGTCCCATCACACAGCCAATGGGTCACGTGCCAAATTCAACGCGCTTTCCAAAAATATGTTTGCTGTTCAATCCTATTTTAAACAAGCAGCACAACTGGGCGACCCACAGCTGCACCCAGTGCAAACCAGTCCCTTCCATGTCATACAAACCAACGCAGCCAGCAATGGGAGCTCATAAAAGTCCTTCCACACAGGATGCATGGGGTCTCTCCCAAATGCTGGGTGATGCTTCTGAGCTCTGGCCAAAAAGTATGATCCTCCCCCAATGATGATAACAGCACCAGAGGCTCTGGGAGCACTGGAAAAGTCCCAGTGTGGCCCCAGCAGCAGTGGGAGCTGATGCAGGAACACAGGGCTCAGGATGAGAGGCAGGCGAAGCAGCAGGGTCTGCTGGGCCTTGGGCCATTGCAGGGGTGGAGAGGGAAGGAAGGGTCCAAGCTGGAAGGGTCCAGACCCTGGGGATCCCTGGGCTTTGCACTGAGTGTGGCTGTGTGGGATGCAATCCCTGGTTGGGCAGGGTTGGGTCTGCTCCTCCTGTAGGTGCAGCCACGGCCCCCATGGTGAGACAGTGGCCTTGTGCTGATCACTTGTAGCAGTGCACACTGTTGTTAAACCGTGCTGCTGGTTTGAGTGAGTTCAGGCACTGAGGAGAGACTGAGCTGGAAATGAAATCACTGAATAGGAAATCAGCTCTGTTGAGCTCAGACCAGGACAACTATGGGAAATACACACCATGAAGTGATGCAATGCACACCGTCACCTAAGAAAATCCTCATTTCCATTCTGGAGCCAATACTCTTTCTACTGACTATTCACATTTTTCCTAAGTCACTCTGATACCCTAAAATTTAACCCTATTTTCACCATCAGCATCACACACTGGAGCTAACCTAGAAAAAAAAGGACAAGGAGACCTCAGCAACGACACAAAACAGGGGCTACACATTTATCTAAGTGTTTAAGATTAAATTCTGAAAATCCAGAAAGCCCCCATGCAGCCCTGGCCCCACTGCCTGGGCTTTGCTATTGACTTGAATTAAGATGTTTTATGTGGAGTCTGAGGGACGTCCCAAAGCTCAAAGTCATCCGGATGCCTCACAGACAAGATTGATGGCCAAAGCACTATATTTTAATTGTTTCGTTACCAAATATATTTCACACATTGTCTTAATAAAAGGTCACTGAGAAAGCTATCAAGAAGGATTTTAAAAATTAATTTAAAAATCCATCCGGTGTGACATTTATCAAAGTAAAATAAGTAAATCTTGTCATCCTTCTCTTTTCCACAGTCAGCTCTTTATACGCGAAATGCAAGTTATTCCCACCATAAACAAACAAAGCGGATTTAAGGAAAGCCAGCAGAGGATCCCATCTGGTTTAGATCAGGGTAAGTAACTTATTGCCAGGGCCTACAGGACAGCCTGAACTGGGACTAAAGTCACTTCCAGAGAATTTTGTCATAAAATAAATTAATACAACTCCTTTCGAGTGCATGCACCCATTTACACATGCTACGAGTGAACCCTCCTGCTCTGAACCTCACTGAATCAGGCCATAAACTTCCACCCAACCTCAAATTTGGGGGTTCTCTCAGGGACATCCATTGGTCAACTGATGCATTTACAACTCTATATATGCATGCTTTAAAAGTTTTACTTAAGCCACTTCCAATTTCTCCAACTTTTCCCATTTCCTAATGCAGCATTTTTCAATATATTTCTAAAGTGACTCAGAAACCAGTAACGATTCAAGGAGTCACAATATTTTGCCTTATAACCAGTGCCATCTGTATCTAATCACATTAGAAACAGAGCATGGCGAGGATTTCATCTTGCGTGAGATGAAAGAAAAAGCCGTCTGCAGAATGAGCTTTACAGCACAAGGCAGGGCTGCTTCACCATTTTATGGAGTAAATAACACCACACACTAATAACACAGCCAGGTGAAGGCC